>NW_010397673.1:33785-37392 GCF_000710305.1 Buceros rhinoceros silvestris | reverse complement strand
CCGATGGCTGCGGTCAATGCCAGGGTCAGGGGTCGGGTGTCCGCCTGCTAATAGAGTGTAAGCCAACATTGTCCTCAAATTGCTGGAGCAAAGAGACAATGCCCACCTCCTGCTGATGGCCGTACCCCGGGGGAGGGGGTATCGGCTTTATTGGAAAACTGCCAGTCCGGGAGGTGATGGAAGCGGCTGATAGCAGCTACAGACGGTTTGATTGCTGCTGCAGAGCCGGCTGCCTGGTCAGAAACCCTCTGAAAGGCAGTTCATTGACCGACCCCACGGAGCTGCGTATTGACGGCCAGGTTTTCCTCCCTTGATGAATCTCCCCAGCACTGCGTGGCTCAGACCCGTTTGTCTGCTGGGAGCCTGCAAGTTCCTGTCCAGCTCTGGGCTGGCCTTTGCAGTCTGATGAAAAACTCCCGGTGACCAGCTCAGGACCTTCCACAACACCATCCATCTCCTCGCTCCCTGACGGCCAGACCATGGGCATGAGCATCCTGCTATCCGACCAAGCGCAAGGGAACTGTAGGTTACAGATGGTGCCTTCTGCCATGGCACCATTTGAAATGACTTCAAAAAACCACGAGAAATTACAAAACCAGGAGGTGCGAGATGTTACCAGAGTGTGGGATAACTGCAACATCAGAATTTTGATAAATGTGCAGATTTTGAGCTATCCCAGGCCACAGTACGCACCTAATTCAAGAGGTGACTGAAAGGAAGAGTCAGTAGCTCTCTGCTCTTCTGAGGACAAACACCTATGACTGCAGCTCCCAGAGCTGCTGCGTCAAAGGTGAAACGGTGGTACATTTACTACAGCTTTCTAAGACCTGCCTTTCTGGGAGACTAGGGTTCCCCATGGACATATATCACATTTCTACACTTGTTAAGAGACCATAAGAAGAAAAATTAAAATGATGGCCCATCTAGCCAATAGCCTGTCATCAACCGAGACCAGTAACAGAACCCTGTAGGCAAGAGTATGAAATGAGTGGTCAGTGATGCTTCCCAGAAGCCACCGACTGCTTGTGATTACAGGACTTTCTGAACTACAAGCTGCGTTCCACTTTTTAGTGTCCTCAGTGGATTTTCCCCCATAAAGCCATCCAGTTGCTTTCTGAACCCCTCCCTGCCCACACCGACGGCCTCGCTACACCAGAGTTGAGCAGCAGCATCATCTCCTCTTGTGTGAGGACATGGCTTTGTTTCTTGGTCTGTGCGTTCCCAACTTTCTGACTGGCACTTTCATGTGATGCCCCCTCACCCCTGCGCCAGGACAGCCGGCGGACAGCATGCCCCGTCCACCGCAGCCATTAAAGCACTATTTCCTGATGGTGACACCGCATCGCATGCCCGCTGTCCCTTCCAGACTGCAGGGTGGCACCAACCCTGGTTCATACCCTTGCCCTGCGCAGAAGCTGTTCCCTGCTTCGATCACCTTCCTCGCACTCGTCTGACCTTTTCCCCATTCTCTTGCGCCCGTTTGGAGACAGGACCGCTTTGCACAGATCCCTGAAGAGGCAGCACGAGGGAGGGGTACAGTGCCGTGACGATCTTTATGGATTTTCTTTACTTCTTGCCTAATAATTCCTCACGTTGTTTGATCCTTTGATTGCTACTGTGCACCAAAATGGTATTTACAGAGAACTATTTCCTATAGCCCCCACATCTCCCTCCTGACTGGTGCCAGTTACCTCCACGCCGTGTGCTGCCTCATCCTGTCTTGTCGTTCCAGATGTCACGGCTGCTATGGCGTTGTATTTTGATAATCTGCACGGTTTAATTTTTCTCTGGGAATACTGGTGTACTGTGCTGTCAGAAGCCCTGGCAGTTCTGCTCCTGTATGCAGAGATTATCAAGAGATGCCCGTGTCCCAAGTGCCTATTCAGGAAACAAATAAGTACCCTGGAAAATTGTTCCCCGTGGGCCTGGCAATCTGGTTTAGAACAGCGTGTGAGGACCAGCACCACCGCGGCCTCAGCAAGGAGAATGGGCACAATACATACCAGCACCACCACTGATGAGGGGTGAAACGGGAAATACCCGTGGTTGAGAACCGTCTTCTCAAATATATTAACCTTTTAGCAACGTTTGCTCCAGTGCCAGATCCCAGAGACACTTGGGCTCTTGCTACCTCCTGGCTGCAGACAGAAGAACAGTCAGCTCAGGTAAGATGCTCAGAATAAACAGAGATAGTAACAATTCTGACGGCTTAATGCTGGTGGAATCCGTGAGCCTCATGTCCCACGTAAGAGAGGGCTCGCAGCCTGCCCACGCGCTGCAAGGGGTGGGTGGGCTTCACTCTGTGGTGGGTTTCCACAGTCACTGGACAGGCTGGTTGGGATGATGGTGACTCCAGGCAGACCCTTTGGGCAGCTGCCGACCAGTCCCTCTGCCGAGGGTGGAGAGCAGCTCTGTGAAGTGCCGGGAGCCGTTCTCACTCGGCAGAGTACACGCATGGCTCTCCCAGGACCAGTTGGTGGCCTGTACAAACTCATGGAGAAGGGGATATCGCATTCAGCAGCTTTAGGTTTGACCTTTCCTCCTCTGGACAAATCAGCACCGACTCCAGTGAAATCCAGTGAGCCCACATCAATACCCAACTGCTTGAACCAGTTCTTCCACAGACCGAGGCAGAGCTGACGGGAGGGCGGGTGTCCAGCAGGACCCCAACCACAGGCTGAACCATGCCTGTCTCATCTTGGCAGAGAGGGGAGGGGAGAGGGCGGGCGCCCGGTTGGCACAAGAACTCCCAGGTGTACCATGGCCACCGGTAAACCAGGTTCTCAACAACTAAAGGTGTCCAATGGTCAGAGCTGGTCCTGCTACAGCTTTCCAGTAGCTGGACGCGAGAAACCTGTCACCAGTTCTGTGGCAGAGGTCACCAGTCTGTGAACGGGACTCCGCGGGTGTCTGCAGAGCATGGCACAGGGGCTGTGGCCCCGTGCTGCCCACCTCACGGCACGGGGCCCACAGGAACCCCGGGCTGAGAACAGCGGGGAGGCGCAGCCGGAGCAGTGAGACCCGCGACAGCTCCCGCAGCAATAGCAGCGAGTTTAGTTTTGAGACTCAGTAGCTCAGGGTCTGGGTTCTCCACAGTGCCCATGGGTCAGGATGTTTGATTGACCGGACTATCAAAGATGCCGTGGTCGGTTCCTGGAGCTCTGGCTTCTCCTTGACTTGATTTGCATATTCAAGGATCGCCGCCGATGCCTGGCTGTCAGAGATGATGACAGTTGTGGGGGTTTTTTAGCTTTATCAAGGGGGATTATTTTTAACCCAAATTATTTTGCATTGTAAATGTTTAAATCCACATCAAATCCAGATTAATGCATAAAATAGTCCAAGAGGGTATTTACTGAAAAAAAAAATAACAATAAATCAAATTATTATGGCTAGCTCCCATGTGAAGTGTTTTAAAAAGGCGAAAGTCTGAGATTTTGGCTAAAATATCACTTGAAGGAGAAGATTCAAATAAACCTCTCTGCAGAACGGCCTAAGTGTACATACAAACTGGAACCCTTAGTACTTTTTCACAACATGACTGGAATTAATAATGCAGATAAATCCTAAATAAATCAGGATTAGTGTTAACTATGTCTTGAGGTTT
>NW_010397673.1:33226-33543 GCF_000710305.1 Buceros rhinoceros silvestris | reverse complement strand
CTAATCGCCGCCGCTCCGGGGGGGGTTCAAAGGATCTTGCTGGCCACGGGCTGCCTGAGGTCACAAGTGAAATGCAGTTGGGGGCAGGGGGAGGGGTGTCTCGGATTTTTGGACAGCCGGGCTGTTTGGATCTGTTTGCAGGAGGTCAGCCGGATTGCAGTATTTTACCGTCTTATCAGCAAAAAGATTAAATTTCCCTTCGTGGTTAAAGAGCTCAGCCCCACTCTGAAGGAAAATATAAATAAAACTGCCAACACAATCGCCCTGAGTAAAAACGGCCGCAGTGTGCGGCGCTCGCCACACAGCTCGGGGAGCCG
>NW_010397673.1:32757-33044 GCF_000710305.1 Buceros rhinoceros silvestris | reverse complement strand
ACCCGCGTCCCGGGCACCTCTGCGCTGCTGCCCCCACTGGCTGCTCCAGCTGGATGTCACCGACATCCTCCTCCTCCTCCTCCTCCGCGGTGTTCAACACACCGCGCCCCTCTGGGTCCCTGCGGAAGGGTGAAAGCTGTGGGTGAGTGAGTGAGGGAGGACTGAGGGAGGGACGGTTGGGTTTGTCGCCTCCAGAGGCCGGTCGCTCATGTCCCCACTGCTCTCCAGGGCCATCGCACACGTCAGCCAGCACCATCCCCGTTCTATCATCCTCCCAGTGCTGGACG
>NW_010397673.1:32062-32683 GCF_000710305.1 Buceros rhinoceros silvestris | reverse complement strand
CCAGCACCATCCCCGTTCTCTCCTCCTCCCAGTGCTGGACGAAGCCAGGGCTGATGAAACGCTCTCACTCTCTGGTGCAAAAGTAGATTCTTAATTCCCCCTCCCCCAAGCTTCTTGTGCTCACTCTGTGGCCTGGAACCCCCCTCTGTCGCGCTCCACTCCCACTCTCTGGCACAGCCATGTAAGGGCACCGGTTGCCCCGGGCTTCCCTCCCGCTCTCAGGTGCGAGGCTGGGCTGAACAGTCGCAGAAATCGGGGGCGTCTTAAGAAATCTCATCTGCCATCTGTTTCCTGTTCCTTTTTTCAGCACTTCCCCAGCGCTCCCACCCGCTCCGAGGCTCCGAAGGGACGAGGGCCAGACTCTCCTCTGCCTCATGCCACAGCAAATTACCAACACCAGGCAAAACAGGGATCCCTGCACCCGAACGGCCCCGGCACCCGCTGCTGCCACCCACCCTGCTCACCGCACGGACGGGTATGACAGCGGAGCTGTCAGCGCGTGGAGCTGCAGCCGGAGCCACAGACGTGCTCCCAGGGTGACCACCTGAAAAGAAACCGAGCAACGCACAGTTTGCCTGGGATTTTTTTACCTTCCGAGTACTCTTCGGGACACGGTAACGC
>NW_010397673.1:14848-31916 GCF_000710305.1 Buceros rhinoceros silvestris | reverse complement strand
TGCTGACAGCAGCCAGCGCGTCGGATGTGTGATTTCTGAACAGGTATGAATGCACCCGGCTCCCAGTAAAGACTGGTTCATCTGGAAAGGAGCATTTTGGTGGTGTGGCAAGGATCTATGCCAATAAACAAAGAAACGTGCCAGCAAAAGGCCTGCACCGATGATGCGCACAAACCTGAAAAACATCCCAGCTCTTCGCATAAAGCTGTCAGCTCGCTGAACTTCAATGATAACTTGTTGTTTGGGATTTTATGCGAAATATTTACACAGGATTAAACATTGACCACTCAGCAAACAGAGTGGGTTGTCGATAATTTTTGGATATTGAAAAGCTGGAAATCACCCTTGTGTGTATCACAGGTAGAAAGGTGCCAGTAGAGGATGTCAGCTGTTGGGGTTCCTGTGGTTGGGGAACGGCTATGTGTCTCCAGGCTCTTCGAGAACAAGCCTGAGGACCTGTGTCCAGAGCCACTGACCTGAAATGGTCCTGGCTGAGCTGGCGGCACCCCCACCACCGCAGTGTGTCAGACCAAACCAACCAGCTCGTTCATTGCCCAGTTCCAAGAAAACCAGTGTCAGAGCCATGGGACCTGGGGCAGGCTCCAGCGCCCCTGACTTCTGACCGTGACAGACCAGTGCTGCCCCTGCCCCTTCCCCCGGCCCTTGGCCTTGTCGTAAGGCACAGGAGAGCTGAGCTGCTGTGTCCAGCCTGGGCAACCGGTGCTGGGCTTAGCTGCACCAGCAAACCCTCTGCAGAATGTCAGGAACCTTTTCTAGCCCGGCTTTGCTCGTCACAGAAAAATGTTTCTGGAGGTTTTCCCAGGATTCTCGGCGCAAATGTTCAGAAACCATGAGATATTAATAGAGAATAGGAGCTATTTTATTTATCCTGTGATGTTTAAACGTTGAGGTTTCACTTTCAGCCATTTCTAGAACCAGAAAAAGGAAAAAAAAAAAGGCAGGGGTGGGGTGGGAGGTCATTGAGAAATGGATGCAACGTGCACTACATCCATTGCCACGACGTGGCAACGTGGCGTTAGACCCTCGTCCCAGTGGGCAGAACTAGAGTGAATTAAAGGCACCAGGTGCCTAAGAACAAACAGCCAAGCCTGGTCCGGTTCCTTCAAACCCCGCAGAGTACTGGTCCCCTGTGTTTGAATTTCCCCACCCTAAAGACACCTCTGTAGAACCGGGGCTGCAACAAATAACCTGAACACTTTCTGTGAAAAGTGGCCAACATTTAACAACAATTTACTTGGTGCCCCAAAAGCTGCAAACTTTTCTTCACAAGGAAGTTTATACATCTTTGCTAAAGGAGGATGTGAAAGCAGTTATAAAAAGCAGGAATCAAAGTATAACAAATCAAACGAGGAAACATCTGTGACAATCGGTATAAGCCAAAGCTAATAGATGTGAAAAACTTGTTCGAGAAATCAGATGGTTGGTTAGGGCACTACCAATAAAACACTCACAAACAACAAACCAGAGATTTTTGAAGTTCACCTTTGATACAATAAATTCTAATAATTTATTATTAAGTGCAATAATTAACCATTACTAAACAGAGCGTTTAGTAACACAACTAAACAACACAACTGTGGAATAAAACATTCCTGGTGCACATTTGTAATCAAACTAGTTGATGTAAATATATAATCAAGGTCACACATCAGTAAAGGTGTAGGTTAAACAGCACCTGTTACACAGAAGGATTTTTGCATTACCAAGTCTGAATACTTGTATCTAATAATTTTAAAGGAATCATTTGGAACCCTTTGAAGGCTTCTGGCTAATCCTTAATATGTCTTTGAGAAATGGGAAAGTCTCCAGAAGATTTGGGAGGAAGTTTGGTTGTGGGTCTTCAAAAAGTCCATGGGATTGACCTACACACGTAACAAAAGGTCAACACCTGACACGTGTCAGCGAAGAGATGAAGGATGGAAAGACGCTTCCACTAACTAACCTCAGTGCACTGGGAGTAGGGGGTTTATTTTCTCAGCAACGTCCATTGTGAAGACTCTTGGATCACCCAATCCAACTTACAGCAATGTTGTGAACCTGTGAAGCCCCGAATTCCCGAAATTCAGAAAAGCTTCCAGACCCCCATTCAGAAATGGCAAACGTACGACTTTACATGACAGTCTTTGTCCACGACACATCAAGAAGCCAGAGGAGCTCTGACAAAACCTGCCCAGGAAGGCAAGGCAACGAGCAATGGCTTACTTGGGTACCAAAGCAATTGCACAGGAGGAGCCCTGCCCGATACCTCAGGGCTCAGAGATCAGAAAATGATAATACTCTTACAAACATTTTGATTTGTAGGGAACCATAATGCTCGTTCAAACAACCAAGTACCAACATCAGTACAGCACTTCTTGATATAGGACCTGAAGAACGGCGTATTCTGGGAACCACTGCTGATGAGGGCTGTAAGTCACGCTGACACCACCGGTAACGCGTAACGTCAGAGAGCTCTGAGCAGCTGATACTGGGAAATGCTTCCTACAGCGTATCAAAAGAATTTTTTTTTTTAAGGTACAAATAATAATGTTAATCGTAGTTAAGGGGAAACTAGGCAACAAGGATCATAATTCAGTTAGATTTTAAAACGGTAATAAAATTAACCCTAATACCTGAAGAGCAGTGACGCTCAATTCCAGCGAGGCAAGCAAGGAAGGAGAGGAACACGGGCCAGAACTGAGTATAGTAAAGCAATAAAAGAAAAGTTTTCAAAGCAAAATAACAACAGACCCATTTCAGCAACAAGATAAATTCTGATGTTCCGGGGATTTATGTGTATGGTTAATGTCCTTCCTGAAGGGATATGGATTTTCAGTGCAGGTCTGTGTGCTTCAGTGAGTTGGGGCATCTGTCTTACACCGGACAATTATGAAAGTAAACAGAAAAATAAACAGAGAAAGACGGAGAATCTGATTTGTCCAAACCAAGAAAACACGCTATGGAAACAATAAAATTTTAAAATTCAAAATTTACACAGAACATGTTAAAAATAGATGTTTTAATTTACACAAAGAAAAAAAATAAAAAAGGATTTCTGAAAGGTCTTAATGCAAATTTCACTAATAGATGAGTTAGGCATTAAATTACATGTGATTTTTGTCTGACTTTTCATATGGAATAGTGGGGACAGTTTCTTTTCTTTGGCAGAAAAGCAATGCGAATAATAAAGGGAACCACGATCATGCTTTTACGAGAAAATTGCGTTGTTATTGGAAACTCTGACTTTTCTGAAGAGAAAGGTACACCAAAACCCCAACCTTCCGCTCTCTCTTTTGGGATGCAAACCTAAACTTTTAATTGCAGGAGAGGCTCCCGCTCCACCCCACCATGCAAAAAGCTGACCAAGTTTAGCCATTAAAGCCAAACCCTAAAATAACAACAAACCAGCCTCCCCCCGCCGCGCCAGGACGTAAACCCAAACCGGGCGTCTGAACCGTTAGTGATTCTTCTCACTTGGGAATGAGAACTTCTGCTAAATGCCAGGATGACCCTGATGGTAGGTCACATTTTTGCTGGTTCCTGTCACAGAGGGGTTCTCTGAGCCCATCACGAAACAGTAGCACAGGCGGCCACGTGAAGTTCCCATCTTTGGGGGAACAGCCCATGGGGCTCTGTGCACCCACCCCAGCCACCCCGCAGCACCCACCACCGCCTCCATCTCCACGCAAGCACTGTCCTTGCGGTGCTACTGGCGCAGCGTGGACAACCATTTCAGGACAGTGCTTGTAATACGTGCCTGTGTTTAACGACACTGGAAGCAAGTGGGAGCACCTGGGTGCTGGGGGCAGAGCAGGAGCTCCCTTGCCCAGCTGTCATGGTCTCGCTGGGCCCACCAGAAGGACAGGCGTTATGGAACATTGTCCCCTCCATAGCTGTGACCCTCCTAACTCCATCCATCGGTGGTGGTGGTCTTCCTGGAGAAGGTGTTGCATTGAACCATCCTTCATAATGGCCACCAGCGAATCTACTACGTATGAACTGAGTTTTAGTCAGGGGCAGGACTAGAGCTTGCCTTTGCTCCAGGTGACGTGTGCAGGATTGACTCCAAGCACTGGCCCATTCAGCTGGCACAAGCTGACGCTGTTTCTTCTGTCAGTCACGAGCACGGTGCTAGGACGCGCTCGTGCCCTCAGACTGGCTCTCAGTGCCAGAGCTCAGCTTGGGAATCCTGCTTCTACCACGTGCTGCACCGCACGTCAAAAGGCTTGACAGTTTTCAACAAAGATCCAAACTTTGTAGGTGCTTTTTGGAGAAAGGGGAAGAATATGGGTTTGCACAGTTGCCTTTGCAAAACCTCAGGAGATTTATCACGCCTGGACTGATAAAACCAGCGACCACTCAACCTCTTCACCTGCCGAGCTGGCTTCCTGGCGTCTGTCTTAGGTTTATGATGGTCTAAGAGCTGGCCAAGATCTCACATCTTTGGGGAAGGTAATTGTTACAGGCAGGAACTGCCCGCTTCCAGGGAAAGCTTAGTCTAGTCTCCAGGACCTCAGCGATGTACCCTTGTGTCTAAAGACCATAAGGAAGATGTGCCTGGAGAGTAACTGGTCTTAGTTCTCTTCCAAACACTTTGGATAGAAGCCGCCTCATTGGAAGGAGGTACTGCTTTTACAAAACCTAAAATTAATCACATTTCAATAGAATTTCAGATTTCTGTATGTCTATATTGAACCAGATCTTCCTTAGTTGCTCCCCGAGGATTTTGCATTGCTCTGTTAGATACAGTCTCTAGAAAGCTATCCTGTTTGTACCAATCAATTTGTGGTGGAAAAATTGCAGAAAACGGAGTGAGCTCCTCTTTCCAATCTGATACGATTAAAACCTTTTGCATGTAGAAAAATAAGCTGGATTTCAGGTTTCTGCTTAATTTGTCTGAGCAGCCATTGCCAAATGTTTCAGAGGGACAGGCCAGAGGAACCGACAGCAGCTGCAAGTCAGAGGAGTCTGTTCTGAAGACAAATAATAACTCACAGGATAATCTTAAATTACGTTCTTTGCCACCAGAAGTAATTCAAGTAGTAAGTTCCTCTGAACACCTACATTTCTAGATTCGTTCCATTTTTTTGCCCTGTGGAAGGGACATTTCACTGGGTGTCCACCCGAGGAGCTACAGAAGACAACCCTTTCGACCAGTACAGAAGATGCATTGATCCTGTGAGGCTTTTTTATTTCTTGGCAGACCTTTCCAGCTCTGACATCCCTTACTTTCCTATTTTCTAGTCAGTACATACTCGAGAATATGTCTTTAAGTAAAAGAAAACCCAACCCAACCAACCAAAATCCACCTGTGCGTGAATCACGACATCAGAGGATGTCATAGTGTTAGGAAGATCCGTGCGATCTCCTGGCTCACCCTTCTCTTTACATCTAGTCCATTTGAAAGATCACTGACAGAAGCAATTTCTTGCCAAGCGCGCTGTTAAACCCAGCGTAATAGAGTCTTCCCCGCGCCTCCTCCTACAGGTCTTTCAGCTCTCAATCAACTAATGACTTCTCTTTCCTCTCTCCTTTTTCTCCTCTGGAAAGAGCCGCTCTCCTCACTTACATTCCCCCGCCCCCAAATCTGTGTCACAGCAATAGATTTCCATGTCAGAAGAGATCACCGAAGAGCTAAGCCCCGTTGCCCACGGGGAGGGGTCCCTGAACGAGGGCTGACAAACTCCATCTGGAGCTGGGTGCAGTACAGCTACTTACTCGGTCTAAAGCCGTCTGGGACTGCCGGTCCTCATGTCACGGGGACCAACGCCGTGCTACCGTGTCTGAGTGCACAGTTAGTTACCCTGCACCAGTCATGTGGTGTGATGGAGATGTGTTTCATGAGAGCTCGCCACGTGCACAAGCACAGTTGTTCTGCTCGTTCCTGCCCCAAGCTCATCCCCTCTGTGAGAGCCGCAGCGTATCTTTTGAAAGGATATCACTTGATCTTCAATTATAACTGCTAAGTGACAGAGATTCCTTCATCTCCTTGAATAATGTGTCCTAGCAGTCTACCAGTTCCATTGGATAAAATACCTAGATTAAGTTTCCCCAATTTTTCACTGCAACATCCATTTTCCAGAGCACCAGTCCTTGTGGCAGCTCTTCTCTAAACTCTGCTCAGTTTTCTCTTCACCAAAACCAAACGCACTGATGAGAGCTGGCACCCTGACAGCAGCCTCCCAAGTGGGGAGTGTGATGCTCATTTGGTACACGGCCAGGAGCCTCGTTAGCTCCTACGAACACACCACGATGACGCTCATGGTCAGTTATCTAGCAGGAGCCAAGGTCCTTTTCTAAGGCACTGCCGGTTCACCCGCCAGATAACGACGACTACCTGAAAATCAAGTCCCTTTTGTAGCATTTCAAGCTGGACACCCCAAATTATGACTAACTTCGGTCTACTGACCTGAAGGTTGGTTTCTAAACAAAGAGGTGTAAGATGTTATACCAGACCGAAGCAATCAGCAGCTGAAATGAGAGATTGCGAAGCTGCTGGAAATATGGAGAATTAGGAAAAGAAATAAATATTCAACAAATTAATACACAAATAACAGCTGACTCTAGAGCCAACTTTCACAGAGGAGGAAGGACATGTTAACAAGTGTGGGAAGTTAACGTTTTCCTACAGCATTTAAAATGGAGTATTTCATTTGGAACTATCATTTTCTGAGCCCACTGGTCATGAGGATGTGACCTTCATCTCCCTCATCTCGTTACTTCCATAGTTTTTTACTGCTGTCACTTTTATTTGGCATTAAACTTGATAGTAACATTGATTTAATCTATTATTATCCAATATATGCGCTTCTACCCTAAAACTCGTACCTATAGACGTACACGTAGGTAGGTCCATCTATTTCACAGGGAGTACCCAAAGCAAGGCAGGGTAACGCTTGGGGGTGACTCTCTCCTCAGGCAGGTCAATGTCTGTCCGTGTTCCTGGCACTAGCTGATTAACCTCTGCCATTTTAGCAGAGGAGACAGCACCGACTTACACAATAAAGAGTAAAGCATCATCCCCCCCCGCCTCACATCATCTGGCTGCGTTCCCCATATGGCCAGAAGGAAAAAGCCATCTCCCATTTGCCCACCAAACCACATATTTAATCCATGTGCTTATGTCAAACTTAATTACAGCACATTTGGCATAAAATAACAATCCACATCCTTGGAGAGGGGAACTTAAGTAGTTAATATGTGTGATTGAATGAAAGTGCTTTGCTGAATGTTTATGAGAAACCCAAGACGAGTGAAATGTGGTGATATTTTAACTGTTTAAACACCAGCTCTCCTGTCCTGCACTGGAGCCCCACATCCCCCCACGGCACCTGCCCAGCCGTCCCGTGCTCCCACAGCAGCCTCACACCAAGAGAAGTGCTCTTGTGCACAGACCTGGCCAAGCCTTGCCCAACAAGCTCACCATCCTCTTCGAAATAAGGTCACGTTACTACAAAGGAGAGACTTTGCTACCCGCTTGCACCCCTGTTTGGAGCAGTTTTAGACAACATGAGACTTTGCCACAAGAAGCCGGGGATTCCCCTACAACCGGCCAGTGGAGATGCTCTGCTGCGGGTCGCAGTGGAGATCAATCGGTTTTCCAAAAGGCACGGCACAGAAATCCGTGCTCTGGGTTTAAGAGCAGTGGTGACCTTGCAGCCTGATGTCCCATAAGGCAAACACGCATTTCACAGATACTCCTGCACTGGGCTTCAAAGCTGTGGTAAAGCTGAGCTGGTTTTCTTACAGAGGAACAAAGCCTGGTTTAAAGGCTCCAAATAATGCTTTCATTCACTATTTTCCCCACTTCGGTCTCCGGCGAGTGGGTTTCCTTCACAGCAGGTACTGGTCAGCTGTTGTCTCCTACGACTAGCCATGGGAACGGAGATGGCATGACTGGAGGAGAGCTCTGGCTCCTGGGACCGGCACGTCCTGCCCTGCCCTGCAGGTTTTTGTCAAGCTGTCCTCTAATAACCCACTTACAAATGGTGCTCTGAGAGGTAATGGGAGGCTTCCTGCCCTTTTGTGCCTTAAAAATATCTGGGTACTCCTTTCTTCTTTTCATGTCCGTGTGCAGACCGCTCAGATCTCCACAATGGCCATCTCCTCCCACCGTGTTCCCCAGCGTCTCTAAAGCAGCACACCTACAACCTGACAAGCGGGCTGGATTTACATCCAGGCACAGATTTTCTAGGGGGAGTACAGAGGACAGAGTAAAGAAGGTGTAGAGATGCTTCTCATCCCACACAGGAATAAGTCAGACAATTCTGAGGATGAAAAGCTCAGCTTCTAAGTGCAAAGATGAGGCTACAATGTGTGGCTCACGATAGCCCTACACCACAGACCACAGCCCAGGGATGCTGGGGAAGGACCATTTGCCCCAAGAGGACCCAGTGCTGGGTCCTGCTGAGAGCAGAGCCTGGGTTGGGGTGTCCTTTTGGCCAACCCCGCACAGCTGCTCTTGAAAGTTCATGTTCTTGACCTTTCCACTGACATGGTTCGCCTCTGTGCTCCTGAATTATCCACAGAACTCCTTAGGTGCTGCATGATGCTCTGTGGGCAGGTGGCAGCGACAACGCTTTGCCATAGAGAACCTCTAATCTAAAGTAACCGTCACCCAGCGGCGGTGGGAGCTGGAGAGACACCCGCTGGTGGGAGGTGCAGGCGGTGCGTGTCGCGGGCGGCCTCAAACACAAGGCCAGGTCCTTGGGGACGTCCTGGCAGGCAGAGATGAGTCCCTGTGCCAGAGGCCAGTGGGCTGGGGGGACAGGGACCATGGAGCACGGCAGCAGCAGGACCATGGCAGCAGGGTCTGCTGGCCAGCAGCGTGAGACGGGCCTGAGCCAGGAGGCCGGGACTCGTCAAGACACTGTCCAGGACAGAGATGAGCGCAGCCCTTTCGGACCCCGTCCTGTGCCCAGGACCTGGCGGCTGGTGGGCAGAGGAGCCCGCCCGTGCAGCGAGCGCAGTCCCACCACCTCAGAGCACGGACCCAGCGGCACCGCGGCCGCCACAGTGACACCGCTCAGCAGCGCTGCCCCAGCGAGATGGCGCAGGATGTCTCTGAAACGGGGTCAAGAGCCCTCGGCAGAACCGGAGCCCTTGGGCTGGGTGAACCCCCTCAGCTGCCCTCAGACACCCTGCCCTTGGGGAGCCTGGGGCGCAGGACAAAGCGTGTGCTGGCTCCAGCTGCCTCCCTGGCCCCGGGGACCGGGAGATGGAGACAGCAGAGACTCAGAGCTTCAGGAAGGAACCAGAACTCACGGCACCGGTCTGGAACGCCGGGCAGGCTGGAGGAGTTGAGGTGGACAGCTTGAAACATGGGCTGTGTGATCACGGCATAAAAGGACGGAGCCAGGCTCTGCTGGGGGTGTGCAGCGAAGCGGTGAGCGGGCAGGGGTCTGAACAAGGGAAATTCTAAATAGAGACTCAAAAAAATGTTCCATGAAAGTAGTCAGAAAGTGGAACAGGTGTCCAGGGAGGCTGCAGAGATTTTTAATGCCTGACTGGAGAAGGCCCTCAGCAACTTGATTTCTGTTGGCCTTGCTTTCAGCGGGGGTTTGGACAAGGTGACCTCCAAAGGTCCCTTCTCACCTAAATTACACCACGATAACCAGGAAGGCTCGAAACGCGGAGGTCACTGCAGTCAGCTCCTGAGATCACAGAACGCGGAGTAAAGTTTCTGTGTAAGAAATAGTTTCTGCAGATAGAGCAGGGAAAGAATAAAAAGTGTTCAGCAATGACCTTGATACAAGGAGCAGGAACAAAGCGGAAGCAGCTGAATGTGGCGAGGAGGTTATGAGCCCTGGTAATGGCCTGCTCCCGCTCTCGTACAATGAGAATGGAAAATCTCCTATTAACTTCAGTGACACTGGACCGGGCTCTAAAAGAGCAGACGCTAAAGTGGATGACAGTGTCAGAAAAGAGAGGAGGAAAGAAGGAAAAATTTAAGTTACACTTTCATCATGCCGAGTAGGAGTTAACTGCTGAAATTCTATTGTTCCCTATTTCAAAAATGAAAATAAATAGTTTGCAACAAACACGGCGGAGTGACTGCTGCTGGAGTTAATTGGCTCTGTATCTTTAAAAAGACGGCATGGCTTTCTTGTTGCAGAGATTAATTCCTGGTGATTTACCGGAGTTAGTGTGAGTCCTTCACCCTGCCCCGGATATAAGGAAGGTGACAATAGCCTAAGAACCGTCAGATCGGGTGCGAAATCCTGAGGAACACACGCTCCACAACAATTCAACCTGAGCACTGTGTGCTGGGTGCTACATCACCTGCGTTACGCTTCCTCTGCTAGTAAAAAAGAGCGTTAGTGTGCAAACTAACTGGGCACATACGTGTGTGTGTAGCTATAAAACACACACATGGAGGACGGATTTGTTATGAGCCTTCGACAGCCAGAGAGAGATAAGCCAACGACACATTTCTGTGTGTCATGGAAAAGCACATGCTTCCTCTGCCAGGTGAGGAGGCTGCAGAGTTTCTAAGGCCATGGTCTTAGCTAGGGTGGCTACACCCCTGCCCAGACCAAAATGTCCATTGTCTCTTCCAGTACGGGGAAGCTCATAAGACGACAAGACCAAGATTCATCAAAACCCCTTTGGAGCAAAGCTGTTGTGTAGCCTTGGGTGGTTGCTGGCTGCTACCACTTTTTCTGTTTGTTGTGGTGGTTTTGGTTGTTTGTGCCTCGTGAAGAAGCAGTGGCTTCTTTTCTTTTTGACCCCTGACACAGGACTCCCCACACCAAGACAAAGCTGAATGGCAAACCTTGGCGTGTCGGGGTATGACAGTGACCGAGCACGCCAAAGCTGACCCCAGCTCTGCATCCCGCTGGCACTGTCCTGTGCACCAGTACCAGCAGCGCTGCAGGGAGGGGAGCGCTCAGGCACAGCCCAAACTCACCCCAGGGCTGCTCCAAGTCCCACCAAACATCCGTGGCTGACCCAGGCAGGAAGCCTGGGCTGTGCCCTGCAGAATGCTCTCCCTGCACTTATCCCCAACCGTTATTGATCGCAGATAGAAACCAGGCTGTCCTGGCATCTCCCGGCCCCCGCTCAGTGACATTCGGGTGGCTGCCAAGTACGGTGCCCTCTTCCCCCTTGGGCTGGAGCGAGTTCCCCTTCCCACGTCTGCTGGAGAGCCCTGTCTGCTCGGAGGGACCCAGGATTCCAGGCAGAGCTTTCCCATGCCATCGTCCCTCAGAATAACTCTGCTCTCCGTATTTTTAGCAAGGCTCTAATGGGCCAATATGTTTGATTTTCCACTGTTTCCACCCTAGCTCAAGCCCCGCTCCTCGGCAGTCTCCTTGCGTTTCTGCTGGTGTGTCTGGCCCGTGGTGGCAGGGATGGGGGATGCAGGGTGGAGGAGCCTTCGAGATGGTAGCTCTGGCAGCAAGAGCTGCTTTGCATACTTGGAGTTGTACAAAGCTGATTTTCTGAGAGAGAGAAAGACGGAGAAAGGGGTTTCTGTAAGTAGCGGAGACAATGAGAACAAGGCAGGCACTATGCCAAGCACGGGATGGCTGCCAAAACACATATCATTAGCTTGGACCAGCTATAAGCAAGGAAATGAGAAACATATGTTGGAGAGCAAGGTTAGGAGCGAGGGACTATGGGTCAGTGACAGTCGTCCGAAAACTTTTCCCTTGTTCTTCAGCTGTGGCCTGATGGTGTCAGATGTCATTCTGACAGCCTTCATTTCTCATGACGGCCAGGCTTATTTTGGCCTGGTTGTTTTTTGTTGTGTTTTTTTTTCCCTCCCCTAATGGGAGTTATTGAGAGGAAGAAGAGAACAGACAAGAAAGCCTTTGCCATTTTTTCTTCCACAGTTATGGGAAAATAACCTTGTTTTCTGTGATGTTCTCTGAAATCCTCACCCTTTATAAAATAACGGTGTCTCAGGACTGGGATTCTGCCTGGCCCTGCTGAAAGGAAAAGGGTGGGTAGTGTATTCCTAAGTAGTTCTTGCTGTTCTTTCTTAAATATAATTAGATGCACCTCATTACCTCAAACTAAAGGCCTTTTGTACTTCTTCAGGGCTGTGTTTCCTGGAAGCCACGGCGTGCCATGGTTTGCAGCATCCAGTCTTATTTTATCACATTAACAGCGTATTTTTAACATTTTTACCCTTTACCCAAGCTGTTTGCAGATTATTTCATTTTTCTCCAAAGACTACTCCCAGATGATGTGTTCCTCACTGACATTTAATGAAGTGTTTGAAATTCCCGCTCCCTTCCCAGCACCAGTATGTTTCTCCTTCCTCTGACGGAGCTTTCACTAGACAGCACCTCAGAGAGCTTTGCTACCTCCCTCCAAGGCTGATACATTCCCAGAAGAATTTCCTGGAGAAAAGCCTAATAGGGATCCTGGACAGCATCCCAAGAGACGTGTGTGACTACTCTTCTGCAGCAGATGACACCTGAACTTGGTAGGTGCCTCCACTGCATTGGCACAGTGCTGAGGGAAGAGCACCTTGCAAAATCTCAGAGACCCTCAGGTCTGAAATGTTGCAGAGGTTCCTTTTGCTTTTGGGCTTGGAAACATGTGTGGAACGGAAAGGAACGGGAGGATGCAGGGTGGCAGATGTACCAAGGCAAGCACCACTGCTCATGGAAGACCTTTGCACCAGTGGAGGATCCAAGGTAGCAGGTGGAAACGGCGGAACTCGCTCTGCAGTGCGGCATGGAGAGAGAGCAGTGTCGAGTGGAACGGTGTGGTGTGGTCCCTGGTCAGCCCGTGCGTGCCGGCCCCCGCCAGGCGGGCAGCCAGCGTGCACACACTGAGGACATCTGGCCAGAGCACACACTCCGCTCTTTGAAGTCAGGATTCCTTGTCCTGGAGAAGGCGTGTTGTGCTGCTCCTGCGAGCCCGTCAGAGATGTGGAACAGGTGCCAAAACAGAACGGGCAGCACCGTTTGAAAACTGTCCGCGGTCAGCTGGACACACTGTGTATGACCCCCATGGAGTGCAGAGCTCCCCAGACCCCAGAGATTGTTTTTCACAATCTTTTAGTCGCTGGGTGGCTGGGATTTGTTTTGGTTTATTTTGGTTTGGTTTTTTAAAGTCCAAAGACTAACTACCTTTTTTTTTTCTTTCTTGAAGAAAGGTTCTTTTGTACAAATTTGCCACACCGGGTTTCATTGAGAGCCAAGAAACACAGACTTAACTTGAGATGGCCATGGATTACTTTAACTTTATTCTATTTTATTTGTTTGCTCGCTTATACACGTAGAAGTTTTTTCCTTCATCAGTTGCTCTCGCATTCAGCTCACGTAACCCAGCTGCTGCTCTTTGCTCACATGCTATTCATTCCGAGGCAGAGCAAAAACCTTTGTCCCTAACCTGCCAAAAGTTTGTCAGCCACGGTTTGCCTGCTATAGCAGAAAAAAGAATAAACCCACCAAACAGAAACGTCTGTCTCTCCATCCACACCTTGTCTGCACAGGGGCTTCTGCCTTCACGCTGCAGAACTGCCTCAGCGTTCCCTTGGACCAGGATGAACCGCACAGCACCTGGAACCCCCACGGCCGCTCCTTATCGGATGACAGGTTGCATTTAACCAGAAGCCCAGGACACAGGGGCGCAGCGGATGGGCCGTTGGCAGCCAGGTGTCGACCGCCCGGGCCTCTGTGCTGGCAGTAGAGGGACATTCTCCACGTCCCTTGTGACTGCAGTAGGGCAACACCCGGTGTGCCCACTCCCAGGACACCGTTGGCCTGGGGTCAGTAAGAACACACCGGAGATCGGTCTTACAGCGTGGCTGGGGTTTGTCTGATAGGAAGCCATGGGGACGCCTCTTGCCTTGTACCTCGGTGACTCTTGCCCTCTGTCTGACCCCTGAGCAGCTCCAGCCTCTTTGGAACCCAAATGCTGTACCTGGAGACCAGGCTTGAGCAGGGATATCGAGGTGGAAACTGGAACCTAATGCACAGGAACTCAACCCAGAGACCTCCTGCTGGACTAAGGTTTAAGAAGCCACAGTAAACCAAAAATGGTTTTACAAAACACTTCCCTTTGCATGGTATGACTATGAAAACATTTGAAAATAAAAATAAATACCTCCGTGTAAACACGCACAGTAGAAAAAACCCTTCATGCAGTGCCTGCAGAATAAGCAACTTGAAGAGAGGACACTGGATAGTCAAAACTTGAAAGTCTTGAATTGCAAATTGCTCCCAGTATAACTTTTTGGTTGGATGACAGAAAACCTCAGGTCTAAAAGCTTAACTGGGCTGGCTCAGTGACAGGCAGTGCTGGGCTGCTCTCTGGGCACCACTACACAGAAGAGCCCTGAGAAAGACCAATGTAATACATCATGACTAAAGTTTGCAAGAAATAACTTCATCCTAATGACTGGCTTTCCATGCCCTCCAGCCTGCTCCGACAGCCTGCCCGCCCTGCCCACGAGGAGCCTGCCCCTGGCTGGAGGCTCCGGGGGACACCGGAGTATCAAGTTTTGAGGGAAACAGGTGAGGTCCAAGATGAGGCTTGAAAGGAAAAGGGCAACGAAGCAAAGGTCATTTGCGGGCTGACTGCAGGTAGAGTCAAGGTGAGAAACGATGGGGGCAGAGCCAGCCAAGGAGGAGGAGGACGGGCTCAGCCTGGGCATGGTTGTTGCTGCACTGAGCTCATCGCCCGCGCTGGCCCCAGCCAGGGAGGAGAGGTGACGGCGTGCCGTTTCGAAGCCCTTTAACCCACCAGCTCTGAGGAAGGGACTGGCACAGCAGGCAGGTGCTGACCCTCGTTTTCTCTCAGGAGCAAGTTACAATGCTTGGAAACAAGGCTCCCTTCTCCCCAGTTCTGGAGCCTGGGCTGGGCACAAGCAGTGACAGTGACTGTCCTTACGACCAGTGCAGTGTCCTCTCCCGTGAATCCGTGTCCTGAAAAACATCTGCAGCAGACTTGTGGAAGGATCTGACATTTTAACACACTCTGTAAATCCGGTATCTTTGAGTTTTAAACTACCATTAGAAAGACTTGCTGGCAAATATTTTTTTTTTACCCAGGTGGGAGGAAGACATGCTGACGGTCAATTTTTGACCAGCACCCGCGGTTCACACAGCCTTGACTTGTAATGTAAGATGATCTAAGATGAAATTCAAGGTTTAAATTGAAATCTGTAAGCCACGGTACTTCAGCTCAGAGCATGCAACCAAGCACAGGCCCCGGTCCCTGCTAGCCATCACGGCCCAAGGGACAGAAATGGGTCACTTATATTACATGCAATCTTCTTGGTCATTGGTTTTTGTTTTGTTTTTTTCTGAAATGAAATGAGATATAAAGAAGAGAACAGCATCGATATAGGGCCCCAAACGCAGTATTACCTTAAAAACTGAAGTGATACCCAAGATTACTGGGACGATGTGTACCCTTGATTTCAGCGGATGTGTTCAACCATCTGGGAAGCTGGCTTGAGAGTCCAGGTTCTTCTCAAAAGGAAAAGAAACAATACTGTAACTCTACCCCATTTTCAGGAATCCTTGGGAAAGCAGATACTAACCACTAAGTTAATGATAAGTTAAATTCAAAGTTGGGGATACACATTATCTCCAAGACACTGCTGGGTTCTGGAGGATTGTTCAACGTGGAGCACATTTCAGCTCATGTTCTATCCCCTCCAGGAATGCACCTCCTGGCAAGCCTGGGGTATTTTCAAAAGCTTAATTTTCTTCTCTAAACTTAAAATCACATTAATGTGTTCAATTCAGATTTACGAAGCAGCAGGTCACACAGATCCAATGCGTATGCATTTGCCAACAAGTTTGAAGAGGAAATTAGGGGGTTCTAGATAACCATTAATTACACTTAAAAGCGATGACTTCAGCATAACTCCTTCCCAAACTCATAACCGCTATGAAGATGAAATGCCATTTTTTCTGCTGCTAGGGCAAGCTTCAGAAGGTCCAGCCGTTTCCCTGCATCCCTTTATTTTTGGAGATGGAAGAGAGGGCTTTGTTTGCCTGGCATTTTTTAAACCTTGGTCATCTCACTTGTGGTTTACAATGCGGCTGCAGAAACAGTTGTATCAGCACAACTGCCGTGATGGCAAACCACAGCCTGGGAATGGGAACTGCAAGTGTGGGCAGGGTGTCTGGAAGCGGCAACGCCACACATCAGCCCCCGTGTGTGACGCCGGTTCCCCAGAGCAGCAGTGAGATGTACAGGCTCATACTTGTCGTCCAGACACGACTTGACGGCTGAGCTTCTGCAGAGGTTCAGGAGAGGTTTGTCAGCCGTTCTTGCCTGTTCCCAAGTAGAAGGTTGGGGAAAAGGTCTTTTCTCCCACCGCTTTAGAGACCCTGTCTGTGGTGCGTGGGAGCTCGCTGCCCTGCCACTCTGCTTGCCCAGAGCCACAAAGGGCCAGTGAGTGAACTGGGCTGAGGAAATCAAATTGAAACCAGCCAGGGAAGGGAGGCACCAACCCCAGAGAACCCTTATCTCCTTTGACTGTTTGAATCACGGTGATGTTAATGTAAGACAATGTCTCAAACACATAGGGCTTGATTAAAATTACAGACTCCAGGTAGAAAACGTCTGAGCAGAGCTGAGAACGTGGGCTAAGGAGATCAAGTGAAACTGCGCAGCGATAATTACAGTCTCAGTCGCATCTTGCAGTTTTACTCCACTCTGAGTAAGGGTTACCGAGAATGAAGCAGCTTCAGCGAGTGTAGGTGGATGCACAAGGACTTTCACGTTTCTTTGCACTTGTTAAAAGACGAGCAGAGGCACTGTCCACAGAGCTGGAACTGTGCAAGTCACACCTCAGTCCCTTGTCACCTGCACTGTGTTATTTTCACTGTGTGGGCACGTGTAGTTATATCTCAAATTATTATGGATGACTGCAGCGAAATTTCCTGTATCTTATGCTTATTTATATCTATTTAATTAGCTTCCCCCAGGCAGAGTTATGACACATGCGAGGTGACTGTAAAGATGTTTGACTTAGTGTTTGCTGTCAGCGGATGAAGCATCTTCCTATTGTCCATATTGGACAACACAAAACTACAGAAAGACTCGGGGGGGAGGGGGGGGGTGCGCGGGGAGGGGTAGTTTGCATTTGTGC
>NW_010397673.1:12756-14781 GCF_000710305.1 Buceros rhinoceros silvestris | reverse complement strand
GTGTGTGTCGGGAGCTCGGGGGGGGGGGTGCGGGGGGAGGGTTAGTTTGCATTTGTGCTGAGCAGAAACTAGACAAGTCCTTGAGCGGCTTGAGGTATTCGTAACTGCTTTGAGCCGGGACTTGGCCCAGGTGATCTCCAGAGGCCTCTTCCAGCCCACACTGGTCTGGGATTCCCTGATAATAGTGATGTCAGCCCGGAGAAGTGGTGAGGGTCAAGCCGTGGTGCCTAACCTCCTGTACGAGGAAGGTGATCACACGTCTGTGTCCTCCTCTGTCAATTTATTTCATTTTACCCAGAAAGGCTCAACTATCAACTTCAAAGTTGCTTCTTTGCCAAGTGTTAGATTCGAGGGTTTCTAGTGGCTGAATTTGCCAGAGAACAGGAAGTGATAGCACAGACCAAAGGGTTCCGAGTCCTACTTGCCTTCAGAATAAATGTCCAGCACAATTCATAACCAGCTCCATTTGTGTAAACGCTTGCTAAGATAACACTGAACTACGTCCTTCTGGCAATATCTCTTCTCTTACCATCGGCTGCTGATTTTTTATACAGCAGGTATTTAATATGTGCTCAGAGATCATCGCACTTCAGAAGTACTTTCATCTAGATGCTTTGTTTCTGTCCTGTTAGATGAAGTCTGAGAATTCAGCCCAAGTTGGTGACTCCAGAGGATGTATAGATACTTCTGAAAGTGGAAACTATTTTCATGCTTATAAGTAATTCTGTGGGAGTGAATGCATTTGCAGCTTCCAGGCCAGGCAGGATGACCTTTCCAGAACTTGTAAAATCAAATCAAATAAAAATAGATTCAGACTTTCTTAAAATTAAACTGCTTGAAAAAAGAAGCCTTTGAACTGAAACACTGGCAGAAAACAGAATGGGCACTAGCAAATATACTTAAAAATGAAATTTTAAACTTAGAGGGATAGTATTTGTGTCTCTCGCTCTCACTCTCCGCCATTTCTGTATCACTCTTATCAGAGCTCTGTCAGCCCCTAAACTGACATTTTCCCATCCTGATCATTCCCAGGATAGCAAAGAAGGAATTTTTTTTTCACTTGGCTGATGCAAACAGCAGATCATCCTACAGAGAAACGTCAAGGACAGTGCGGAGTCCTAATCCCTGACCTGGCTGCCCTTTCCTAACTAGCTATTGACATTGAACTTAAAAAGCTGCAATGCTGAGATGAGATAATGAATCCTGTTTGCTTTTAGCGTGCACGAGAAGGAGGGCGAGAGAGGGGAGGAGGAAGGGCTCTGGATGCAAAGGCTCTGTTGTGGTGCCAGTCTAACTGAAATCTCCTAATGGCTGAAGCTGGTTTCAGGAGCGCGGCTGGGGAAACAGCCCCTGTTCCTCCCCTGGAGCACAGCGGGTGGGCAGGACAACGCGGCCAAAAGAGCGTCATTAAGGGTTGGTGGCTGTGAGGTACCTGCCAGGGGAGCTCCAGCTCGCGGGAGGTGTGTGCACACCCAGACCCTTTCCTTGGCATCTTTTCCGGCTCTGCTTCTTGCTTTTCTCTTACAGCATAGACATGCCCAGCCTTCTGCTCACCCAGCTGGCCACAACCAGGACTCCAAAGTCTTCTCTGCTTCTTGCTAGGATGAAGTGCTACATCCTGTAGCTCTGAGTTATATTCTGTAACCCTTCATATTTTTTAAGCAATTACTTGTTGGTTTGGAAAAATTTAGGAGAGGGTCCTCATCATACTTAAAACTCGTAGAGTAGCTCATCTTTACAGATGCTTTTGCCCTAATATCACTTACTCTCAAAAAGCTCCATTACAGTCTAAAGAGGAAAATGATTAAGTTTTGCTATCATGATCCCAGGCACACTCCACTTTGAACGCCTGCCATCCATATTTTTAGAACGTTGAGTCAGAAAACCTGTAAATCCTAATGTAAGTTCACAAGATTTATTCTTTTTAAATAGCATTTGCTGCTTGTTCTTATATCGTATATTGATATTTTCACTAAGTTTTCAGTTCAGGACTCATTAATCACACCCTGAGGATAATGATTCCTG
>NW_010397673.1:2487-12657 GCF_000710305.1 Buceros rhinoceros silvestris | reverse complement strand
TGCTGGAGGGTCAGCTATTCTGTAATTCTGGATCTTCTGGCACTAAATATTCACAATTAATACTGTAGTAATGCTCAGATGCTGAGGATTGAAAACAACACAACTACTGCTCCTGTTACCAGAAACATGAACAAAAACATAGTTCTAACTCTGTGTTAAAATTCTGAGAATGCTGTGAAGGGACAGCGCTAGGGCTAAGCACAGAGAAGAACTGTACCCGTTCTGGGACGATTCTTGACAAAGAGTGACCAGCTGCACCAAGTTACGTAGCCTTGTGTGGACTTGTTTACCTTCTTCTCAGGCACACAGGATATGCAGTGCTACAAACAGTCTAAATCCCGCTGTTTCTTCCTGTGTATTTAAGTAATTTTGATTAGATATTACTGGAGTGGAAAAGGAAATCAGAAAAAAACATGAGAGCTGGAGAAATCAAGTTACTTTAGGCTGTACCTCTAGGGGGATTAGTTTACCTTTAAAAAAAAAATTATTACCACTGTCAACTATTAACACTGAACATTTTTAGCTAATTCTACAAATTACTACCATAGGAAAGCCAGATTTTGTCTCGCCTCACTCTGAGACACGGCCACAAAGCCAGTGACTGCGTATGAAACGCTGGCTCTTACAAAACCAACAGGACTTGATCACAAGTTAAAATGCATCCTAAATGTTTAAACTCTCGTGTTCCGCTGTCTGTGCATAGGAGCACCGAGCAGGCAGGCACCAGCCTCCCCGAGCAGAGGGATTAGCTTTAGAGGGTTATCTGCCAGGCTACCAATGCATAAACAGTTTGAAATCTTGACATAAATGTTGAGATGCAGCATTTATCGGTTCTGCAACTGACCCTCCTCTACGAGAAGAATTCAAAGTCAAGCTGACAAGTGGGTTTGAAATGGTTATTTGTCAATTTTCTTCACTCATTGATAGGTCCACCCATTCTTTGCAGAACAAAACAAAAAACCCCCAAACCAGCTGCTGAAACAGAGCTTTTTCTCTCATCTCTTCCCAGACATGCTAATCAACATTATTCATGGTAAGAAGGGAGGAAAATGAACATCCTCGCATGGATATTTCATCAAGATTCTGGAGAGCTTCATAAAGCAGCCTCTTTTAGAAACCATAAAATGAAACAAGACATATTTCTGGGGTTGTCAGCAGGTAGATCCACTGGTTTTGTGGTAAGTAATCTCTTTGGGAGGAAGTCTTTGCTCTGATGTCTGTGTTGGATGTTCTGTGGCTCCCCGCAGCCGCACCAGTGCAGGTCTGTTCACTGGAAGAGGAGGCGGTGATGATATTGCTTCTAACAACCAGACTGAAGTATAGCCCGAGGCTATCTTCCAAAGCCCCCTCCAAACAGCCTCTAATTAATTTTAATCCTGCCACTCCAATGAGTCCCAAGAGTGCAGCAACCAAAACAAAAAAAAAAACCTTCATCAAGTCATTCAGAAAAGCTTTGACGGCGTTGCGTCAAGATTTTAGGTCTCCAAGCAGAAAGAGCTACAGAAAGCTTTTAAATGCAGTTTTCTTTCCATTTCTTTATTTTCTGTCCTCTAAGCCACAAAAAGCCTGTTTCTGATGAACAGCATAGTTCCCAGTCCTCTCCAGGCCACACAGCTTCACTCTACAAGGTGGGTGGCAGGTCTCTGGGAAGTCCACCACAGATACCTGGGGACCCGGCTCTCCACAGCCTGGACTGAACACGGCAGACCCGTCTCCTGTGACACGCTCCTGCAGAAAGGCTGCGAGCAAAATAGGACCAACCAGCATTCTGACACTGGCCATCCCAAATCGGGACCTGAATCGCCAGAGCCATCGTTGGCTCTAACAGCATCACCACCCACCCGTGGCAGGAGGAGCTGCTCTCCAGGCTCCGAAAATGGTCTGATTACTTTGTTGTAGCCTTCGGTACGAAGGCAGAAACACTTGTTCTGTTTCTGCTAGCAGGAGTGCGGGTACAACTGCCCTGGCAGCCGAGTGAATAGGAGATGTTGGGAACGCTCTCAGTTCCGGCAGTACAACGCACTGCGTGGGACACTCGGCTGCACTGCCCTTTCCAACAAATCCTGTGCAGTTTGATTTTGCTGGAAGAAACGCTCATAGAAAACAAATTTCTCAATTGCTGCAGAAGGTCTCCCAAACCGAATCCCCGATTTGCACATGCGTAAGAATATCGGCAGTGGAGAACGTTTATAAACAGAATGGAGGCGTTCGTGGGGAGGGGAGCTCAGGAAGACAAGTCCTAGCAATCACGCTGTGATGTGAATAGCTGGCGAATATTCCTTCGTGAATCACCTTTGCAAAAAAAACATTCCTCTGGTGGTTTAGCTGATTTTAGATGCTTCGTGGAAGGAATTGTTTGAAGGGTTTCTTGGGAAAAGAACTGTGGCTGGAGATGTTTGTGTGAGGAGACAGAGACACGTAAACCAGCCCGTTAAAACACACCAGAGAGCGGGCTGTGGAAGAGGACTGGGTTGGACACACAGACACACCCACTCCCATTGTACGGGTTAGACAATGTGGGGCACACACAGCAGTTCCCCCCACATGTCCAGTTTTGGTTCAGTCTGTAGAACAGAAATACTTCTTCCTCATCGCACGGCCCCCTTTATTTACTTTATACAATCCAAACGCCGCCCTCATGTCCGAGTTATTAAATTCCTTGTACACTTTTCCCCAAGTCCCTCGTGGTACAAGGTGCGGTTATTACCTCTACTTCCCTGACTGCGGACCTGAGCGCTACAGCGATTAAAGGCAATGTATCTTCTAGCTGTGGATGCCTAATTAAGAGAAGTCTACAAAGTGTTTTCTCAGAACACTCCTTATGTGTCCAAAATGTTCCTCAGTAGCGGTTGTGAGCACAAATTCAGTCCCCTGCATCTCAAATGAACCATGAAGAAACTGAAGAATGCCCAATTAGTAACAGTCTGTGAAAAGTTAGGTTGGAGTGAATTAACTGGCAGCACAAAGGAAAAAAGGTGGCAAAGGAAAGGAAAACAATCAGTTTTCCAAGGCAGCATTCAACCCTCTTAGCCACCAAATAATCTTTTCTTCTCCTTTTCTTAAGCTGATTCGCTACTTCCAACTTCTGAAGCAGACAAAAGAGGGGTCCTGCAGACAGCAACGTCCTCCACCACAACCCCGGGTCCTTCCTCCTCCTCTCTGGCTGGCCCCAGCAGGGGTCACTCAGAGCCCAGGAACGACTGGCTGTCCAGCGCAGCTCAGCTCCATGGGCAACCTAGGGATCATGATAACGTCACCATGATGTGTCACCTCGCCACGCCAGCGTTACTTGGCATTTTTATTATCCCCACACTTCCGATGTTAACATCATGCCCGGCATGTGCCACGCCATGCAGCTGGCCTGGCTCTGGTCAGCACCATCTACCTCGAGCTACATCTGGAGCAGATGGTGCTGCCTCAGCCTCCTCCTGCTCTCCCCAGCCCCTCTTCCTGGGTAAGGTGGTGCTTACTCACATCGTCTTGCTGTTTCAATGCAGAGACGAGAAGAGTCTAGATACGGATGATCTTACCTTATCCCCTCCCCTTAGCTGGTGCTGATCCATCCTCTCTTTCTCTCTCTCCCCAGCAAAGGGCCAGGCATGGACAGACCCTACACGCTATTGTGGAGCCCATGTTATACTGAAATAGGAGGCTCCTCCTTCTCATAGGGAAGGGATGAGAAGTCCCAAACAACATGATTCTGTAGCTTCCCCCATGGGGCAAAGACACCAAACAGGAAACACCACGACCACAGAAATTTTCAAGAGCATCACACAGCTCTAGGGCAAATGCCCAAGTGTGGTACAACATGCAATAGCTCAGCGCTGCAACCGAGGGACGACCGCAGCACCTGGCTGAAGTGTGCCCACAGCGAAGGGACCCTCCTGGGCATCTGTTCGGATCTAACCCCATCCTCTGGAACACGTGAGAAATGCAGGATTTGGAGCTTTCTTGAAGGCTTACAATGTGGGTAACTGTTCACCAGAACTGCGAAAGAGAGATGCCTGATGCAAACTCCAACCTCTGCCCAACATAAGGCTGGAAATCTGGGCTGGAAATTACTGAAAAAGGTTGACAGAATTCCTTAATATAAACAAAACAACCTATTCATGACTATTTGTTTTTAAAGAAATCAACTACTTTATTGGTGGGGAAAAAAAAGAAAGCCCATGGCAGAGATGGTGACTTTCCAGTCCAAGGTTTCTGCCTGACAAAGGTAGAACCAGCGGACAATAGTGTTTCATAATGGGAAGTTAAACTGCCAGGGGTCTGTGCTGCGGAACACTAGCACAGCACGTCTCGGAGTGTGTCCACAGGACAGGGAAACCAGCCAGAGCTCACCAGAGTTCGCGGTGGGAGCAGACGGCTTGTCAGGGCGATGCCGAGAGGCTGGGAAGCTCTGTGTGCCTGTGTGGAGTCCCCAGCCCTGAGGGCAGGGAGGGCTCTTCAGGGTCTCCTGGAAAGGGGGTGTCCACACTGCGGGCTGCCTCTGACAGTGGGGGAAGGTGACAAAGCTGCACTGTGTCACTAGCTCATGTAGGCTTCCGCTGAGTTTTTCTGCTGAATACTCTGTGGAATATTCTAGATTTGCACCAATCGGACGCTTGTGTGTAAAGAATGCTTCCTGCTTCTGAGGTCTGCGTATTCGACTCCATTAAATTCCTTGAGATCTTTTTAGTATTTACACGCCGCCACCTCCTTGCAAACAACCCTGTAGTATCTGGAACGCTCCAAAGCATCTGTGCCAAACACAGTGATTCATTGCTCTGCTGCAATAATGGGCGAGAAAAGAGCCTTTTGAGGTCTGTAACCCATAACAACTTTGAACAGAACAAAGGACCCTCTCCAAAGTCACTGAAGTTAATAGAGCTCTTTTCACTAAAGCCTAACCTGAGTTTGTTGAACAACTACATACAAGCTCGCTGCCATCTCACTCAAGATACTCTCTAGCCGTGGCGACAGCGGCTGTTCATTTTCTGCATACCCCCATAATGAAACGAAATCGTGGAAGGTTAAACAAAGACACTGATGGTCTATAGAGGTGATCGGAACCAATGAAATGGAACTGGGATCCTCTGAACCGCCGGCTCTCCCCAACACAGCCAGCACAGCTGGTCTTCCAGAGGGATTTTTCAGTCCTGCTTAAGCATAGATGTTAATCTATAGCAAACCGGTCAGCCAGGCACGTTAAGGAAACCTTTTGCTCTCCTCCTTTCCCAAGGACCGCATTTCTCTGCCCACCTCTGACAGAGGTCTCCCCTGGAAGACCACACAGAACCCACCTGTCTAGGCAGCACATTGCACACAAAAGCACAGGAAAAAGCATCGAGAGCAACCAGTGAAGGGCCATTACTTCAACCTGGCTTTTAGGTCTCCTGGGACCAAATAGCAGCTCACCATCTTTTGAACCCATGTCTTCTCACAGGCAGGTACACCTAGAGGCTAACAGGTTGATTAGCCATCAAAGGCTGATTCTTCACATACCTATGTGGAAAAACCTCATCAGCTCTAAGAATTCATTCCAGAGAATCTCATAGTTTATGGATTTAAACGAAGGACTCTCATGGCAACACCCAGCTTGCAAAAATTTGTTTCAGTTCAATGTTCTTCTTCTCCTTTTGGAGCTGACTACTCTTCTTGAACCTGATTTTCTAAGGACCTAACTGGGAGCCGAGACTGCCTGCCTGGCAGTTCCCACCTCACTCCCAGTCGGGCCAATTTCAGCCAAAATGAAAGAACAGTAAAAGTCTCAAAGACATTTCAGATGTTGAGAGTTTGCTTGTTGCTTGGAGGAAATGGTGTTCCCACGGAGGGAAGGCCCAGCTGTTGCACAGCTGGCAGAGCAGCCAGCATGGGCCTTGACCGTGTTAGCCACAGCACATTGTCCCTCGCTCAGACAAGATGCCAGAGAGCTGGAAGGAGCTGTCGGTACTGCCAAAGGACAGACAGGGGGTACAGGGCATGGTCTCCACTGAAAACTAAGCCTCGTGGATGCACCTGCCTACAGAGGAAACACTTTCCTGCAGAATGCTGCATGCCAGAAACGTGTGCTCTTCCGTTAGGAAGGACCTCGGATAGAAACGCCAAAGACAGAATTCAAGCGTATACTAAAACCTTTGGTCCGTTTCTTTTAGCATACTGGGAAGGCACGATGAAGCGCTGGGTCTCCCTGGCAGATGTCCTGCTGGTGTTCCCCTGCTTGCCAGAATGAGACAACCAATTCAGCACGGGCAGATGGGAGGATTGCTGGCAACTAGAAAGAGGTTTAACAGGCCCTTGATGTGAGCTGACACGAGTCCATCGCAGGCAGAGGCAGAGAAGCCATAGAGTTGCCACTGCTTCACCAGAGAAGTGAACGCCTGCCCAGATCCCACCGCAGCGCCCGCTGCACGCTGATGGAAGGGGCGGGGGACTCGGAATTCAGGGGGAAGCGCACCGCACCTCTACACCGCTCTTTTGTATTTCAATTTTCTTTGGCCAGTGGGGATGATTTTATAGCATCACAGCAGAACATTATCTTTTATACTTTGACAAAATGAAACCGAGTCCTTGGGATTTTTTCACCCATTGCTCTCTTGGCTACTTCACTGCAGTACTATTTCATTACTTATTGATTTTTCAACGTGCTGTCTGCATCGCTGTAATTTACACAAGTTCTGATAGCCCTCAGCGATTCCTAACACCTCAGGGTGAGATCATGGAGTTCACTTGAGATACCAAAGGTAGGCAACAAGTTCTTCAGAAAAGACGACAAATTGACAAACTTGATAGGCAAGGAGGAAATTTGAGCAGCTGGAGGCGTATCACATCCTAAGCTACCAAGATATTTTCCTTGGCCAAACTGAATTAGAGCAAATTTGTACCCCAGAAATTACCCTCACATGCAGCTGATAACGGACCGCAAAGTGTGTGGCTGAAACCCAAGAAATTAATAATGCATGTCCCTTACGTGGCAGTTGAACTAATGCTGTTTTTGCTGTAACTGGAGATAACCACTGGTCCACAGATAGACTGTCACTGGAGAATGCAGCTTCCTCGTGGACAAGGACAGCGACTACAAAGAGCTTCTCTTACAGCGAAGTAAGCAACCACTTCTTCTTCAAGCACTTTTCCACACTTCTGCCATTTTGAATAACTTAGAGGGACTCACTGCGGCAAGGGTGGTGTTCACCTTGACCAGGAAGGACAGACGAACCCTCTGTCTCTGATCGAACGTGACGTTGGAAGAGCATATGTGCCCATCTCCATTCTACTGCCTCGGAGCTCCAAAAGGGAGCTGCTGCAGGGAACTGGTCACTGCTTAGCGAGATGAGCTCTAATCTTATCAGAGGGTCTGATCCTGCTGGCATCACGCACACTGAGAGCACTTCAAATCACTGTAGGAATTCTGAGTCACTAGTGACTGGCTTTTCCTTCTTCCCAAGTAACCTACAAAATGCTGAAGACTTTTTTTAAATGGCTGCTCCTCGGCGGTTGGGATAACATTACTAAGAGCAACCTTGAATTCTGAGCCTGGCTTCTTGCTGACTGAACTATAATTTGGGGGAAAAAGTTTATTCAGAAGTCTGTGATGACTTTTGGGTAAAGCCTTAAAGGTCCCCTGAACCCTGTGTAATTGATGTAGCTACACACGCGGAAAGTCTTCTACCCTACAGGAAAACAGGAGCGGACAGACGGTGACATCTACCCAACAGCCACTCTCAAATCTCTCGATACATCAAAATCCCCAGAAAAGTGAGTTTCATAATAAGCAAAAACATTCAGAAGCCTTACAGACTTCATCTAATGACGGATGTCCCACGCGTGGCGGGGGGTTTGGCTGAGTTACGGCATGGCTGTACCTCTTTGGGGCAGAGACTGCGTGCTTTGTGTCTTGTCTGGGACTTCCTGAGTGCCCTCAGGCACCGCCAGAGCATAAATAAGTAAAGGACAAGCCCGTGCTGTGGAGCAGATAGGACTTTCCCTATGAATTCCAGCATCAAGAGGATGCTAACACCAACTTAAAAAACAAAAATCAGAAGTCATCTGAGGCATACGGGATTGGAAAGCCTGGGTAGCTGACTGAAGGGGCATTTTGTTCCCCTGGAAAATATCCCTGGTAAGACACAGGTGTAGGTTGTATTCTTTCTCCTGCTGCCTCCCGTGACAGCCGGCACTATGATGTTGTGAAGTGGCAGAAATAGTAAGATCTTCAGAGACTTCTTGAGAATGTCACAGGTACTTTTGTGAGAAAAGACGTCCTGAACGCTGAGAGCTGCACATCGTCCTGCCCACGCAGCAGGGGCCAAGCGGGGCCGTGAGGGCTCGGAGCTGCGGCTGCAGCAGGCGGGCGGAGCGGGTCCCTCCTGGGGGCTGCACACCCACCTCGCTGGCAGAACAGCACTTTCTAAGCAATACCAAAGCCGTGGAGTTAAACACAAGTTTAGAACCTCTGGAACCAGAAGGCTCTCAAGTTCCTCCAGCGGTCAGACTGGTCATGCTCTGCGTGTGCATGTCTGGCCTTACTTTATAGTTTTTTTAACCAAACTAGTACCTTAAGCTACTGCTTTTAAAAATTGCCAGGTGTGTACACAACGCTGTGTCTGCGAAGGAGGCCCAGGTAATATCAGCGTTTCCTGACCCAGGATGATGCATCTTGTTCTGTAACTGTAAAGGAGACCGTGACTGACCTTACAAGAAGCCTGATGGCATCGCTGCCTGCCTGTGCTTCTTCATATACTATGTGAACGGCTTTTCCTCTTGCACGGATGGGCGCTTGGGCACACATTTGTGCGTGCACACTCACACTCACGTACAACTCTGATTGCATGACACTGTTTATCAACATTGTGTGAATAATGCCAGGAAAAGATACTCCTCAGAAAATCAATACGCTGAAAGTGCTGTTTTAGGGTTGCAGTAGTTGTTGGTTGTGTTTCTGAGTTATTCCTATTGACCTGAGTTCAAAAACAAGGTATTGATTTATAAAGTACCTCCAGTAAATAAATGCACGGTCCTTCTGCTCCCCCCAGTAACCTGTAGCATACAGAGCAGGTTCTGGCTGGGCTCAGACCGCCAGCAGCTCTCCAGAGCTGGTGGACTTTAGACAGGAGGGTAACAGAGAGAATGGCACGAGAGCCACGGCAGCGCCGGGGCCGTGAGCAGGAGCCCAAAGAGGCAGGAAGAGACGAGGGGTGAGGACTCTTTTTTGAAGGAAGTCCTGCAGATGATTAGGTTTGTGGTGTATTTGCAAGGAATGTACAGGAAAATCTTGGCTAGTTTTATCTGATGAGAGAAAACAGAGATTTGTCTCCACCGGTGAGCAGTTAGGACCTATTTTTAACCTCCCTGTTAAACGCATCCGTCTCTGCCTGCAGGATAAAGTCCGCGCTAATTTGTAGATACGGCTTTTAACTGAAAACCAAAACACCCAGCAGGTTTTATAGAACAATGCTGCTGCATTTGGCAGCAGCTCCCAGGCGTGATCACCTGAGGGGTACCCGCAGTGTGACCACACCGCTCCAACCCAGCCCTGCAGCCTGGCCGACAGCTCTGCCACGAGGAACCACGTCCAGCTGGAGGCTGCTGCTGCAGCACAAGCGCTCGGCATTACATCCGCACACCCAGGGACCTGCTTGAGGCTTTCAGCCTGCTTCAGCCGCTCGCTCTCCAATCCGGGACATCACAGGGATGTCTGTCACCAACACTGCGCTGCTTTATCAGCTACCGAGCTTTACAGAGAAAAACAGCCCCTATTTTCTCTTTAATGTCACATAAACCTGTGTTAGGGGAAATAAGACAAACAGAAATATTAGCAAAAAAAACCCACCAAACCAAAACCTGAAGAAAAAGCATATGTAAAAAATATTCATGCAAGGTGACCATACCTGCCTCAACAGCCTGGGCGTTGAGTTTCTCACAATATTTAGTATCCTCAGAGTCCAAATAAAAACTTTGCGTGCTCTGGCTATCCTGTGATTATAAATTTCTACTACACTTGTACTTGGGTGATGAAATGCTTTTGCCCCTCAACAGTTTTCAGTCTGGGACGATCTCATGCGAGCATCCCAGGGGACGGGCAGCAGCAGGCTGTGGGGACACCAGGCCAAAACCGGCCAATGTGAGAGGAGCCCCGGAGAGGCGGTCTTTATCCACAGCACGCACTCCAATTTAAAAGACAATATTCCTGCT
>NW_010397673.1:850-2382 GCF_000710305.1 Buceros rhinoceros silvestris | reverse complement strand
CTGCTGTCACTGTTCTCCAAATCAAGCATCTATCCTTAGAGGGTCAAAGAGACCAAAACCAAGGCGGGATGCCTCCCCCAGGCCGTGGTTCCCATGCCAGCAAACTGACAGCGTGACAAGTACAGAGACAATGGTTATTGGAAGAAGAGAAGCAGAATTATCAGCAAGGCTCTGCTCTCGCCCTGTTTCAAAGCATAGTTTCTATTTGCCTCTTCTATAGCATCTTTCATCTTATTTCCCACAGCAGACTTAAAGGAATTAGGAGGCTCAACAAGGGAAGTAGTGAGAACGCAGCCGAACGCTTTGCTCCGCGCTCCTGCCTTGCTGTTAGAAATCCAGTTCAGAAAGTACAAAAACTCATCTGCACTCCCGTGCCTTCAGAAGGATTATAGTGCCCATCTATTGTCCCCATTTTTATTGCTGTGGAGTGACCTTGACAACAGCCAATGGTCTTTTTATTGCTGGCCTTTACCTCCCGGTAGCATGATGGGCACCCGTACCCGGTGCACAGCCCCGAACCGGGGCTGAGCGCAGCTGGGAAATCCGCTGGGAATTTTCTGGAGCAGCAATTTTCCACAAAATTTGTCAGCCTTGAAATGCTTCGTGGGAACGTCTCAGTTTAAGCCCATCTTGTGAAGAGTCCTGGCGGGTTTCTGACAGACATGTGCCCACCCTGCCCACCCTCCGTGCAGTCCTGAGCTGCCCTGGCAGCTCCCACCCACAGCTCAGGATCCTGCCAGTGCCCCGCTCGCGCTGGTGAGGTGGAGGTGAGGTGGAGGAGGAGGTCTGCACCAGCCCTGTTGACTGGGTCTCAGCCTTCCCCAAAGCCATCGGACAGCTACTAAGATGAAAGAAGACGGCTGTGTTAGGAAGCACCACTCGGCAGGATGTCCTGCACCCGCTATAGACAATAAATATTTCAGGTATTGATATTGTTTATGAGATCTATCAATTTAGTTCATTATGAAGGGTAAGATGAATGCATCCAAAATTAATGAAAATTTTCAGGCAATCAAATTTTAGAAGTACTGCATGTTCCATTTAATAGTTTATGAATTTGAAGTGGAGGATCTAGCCCTAGTTTTACTATCATAAACTATTCAGACAACAAATGTTACATGTATTTCTGTAATACTGTTATAACTTAAGTTCATTTCAGAGCTTTATTTCATACTCCTCAGCCCTCACATTTTAAAATTTATGGTCTTGCTACAGAGGTCCTGTACGAGCAAGAGTAAGTCCTCTAAGATCCGATACTCAGAAACACAAAGCTGGTGTGAGTTGATTCTGCGGAAGCAGCGCTGCTGGAACTGCTGAGACTGACCCGGCAAACCGCCCAGTGGGTAAAATACACGTTCTGCTCTCTTTACATTAGGGGGTCATGCAGCTACACCAACGCACAGCTCAAATTCCGTGTCCTAAAGATCCAAGCGATCACGCTTTGTGGAGCCCAAGCCAGCAAGACGTCCCAGCCGCTGCCGTTCTCGGGTGCAGTTGCACCGAGCACAGGGCCCGAAGCAAAAAAAAAAAAA
>NW_010397673.1:0-755 GCF_000710305.1 Buceros rhinoceros silvestris | reverse complement strand
AGCTGTGCCTCTGGCAGCCGAGCGAGCCCATCTGCCAGCACTGGTTTCCCAGGGGCTCCCAGCAGCCTCCTCCAGCCCAGGCCAGGCTCCGCACGCCCCGACACGCGCCCTCAGAGCATCGCGCACTTGCAGTGGGATCCCTGAGCTTTGCCTGTACGGTCCAGGACAGAGGCAATAAAACAGATTTATTGCCCCTTTTCCCCAACAGGATTATAGAAAGGTAAACAAAGAAGTTTTGGGTTCTTCAAGGAGAGGCCCCTTGAACTGCTGTACGTGACTGAGAGATTTAAGGCTGCTTTCCCCAGAGCAGGTCTTGGAGGATGATGGTTCTCACCCCATTTCTGCAGAGCTCTGGAGGAGACACAGCGTTCAGTTCCGAGGAACGGTTCATTCCAAGACAGCAGAGATTTTGCTGTGGGACTGCTGGTGAGCGGGGGTGCTGGCACCTCCCCATGCCAGGAGAAATTCAGAGCCTGGCCAGTGACACGGGCGTGGAGAGCTCCATCGACGCCGCAGATGAAGGATATGAGACTAATCACGCGAGTCTCATAAAGCGTGACAGAGCAAATCAAAATGAAACCAGGGCTGGTGGCGGCAGATACACGGCGGGAGGAAGACCAACGGCTTATAGGAAACCTCTTGAGCGCCGCACACCTTCCTCCTGGCCCCAGCCCCACCTCCCCCCGTCCTGCCCTGCCGGACAGGGTTCTGCTCCCCACCCCCTGCCAGGCAGACATGAGCCCAAACTCCAGAGC
>NW_010397672.1:6552-18799 GCF_000710305.1 Buceros rhinoceros silvestris | reverse complement strand
GGTGCCGCCGTTTCGTCGGGGGAAGCGAGAGAGCTGTGGAGAAGGGCCGATGTGGCTCAGACCACCAAGCCCGAAGACAACGCAACTGCCCCCTTGCTCCCCGGCGGTGCTGCCCGGTGAAATACCAACGGACAGGAGCTCGTGGGAGAACCCATGTGGTGTACTGACATTTTACCTGTATTCCAGCTGTCACCTGGAATATATCTTCCCTTGCTTATAGAAGGAGAAAGAAACCAAAGTCGAAAGCCATCAATCGTGATTGAATAGGATAAAAATACTGCAGAAAGAACATTTCTTGCCAATCACCACCGAGTGCCCGGTCTGCAGAAGCGCTTATTACAATCTCCCCAGTTAGTGCCTGCACTGGGACCTCCCCCTTCCCCGCATCAGGAGGGGAAAGGAAAAGTGCCCCATTGCCAGCCTTGTCCCCATCAGCTTCCACTCCCACCATCTTCGCTGTCCATTTTCCAGAGGAGATGTGCATCTTCCATCCCACCAAACTTGCAACCATTGCACCTGCCCCTGGGCCATGAGAGGCGAATGCTGGGAATGCTGGACTATGACAGCCTCCAGCTAACTGGAGACGGCAGGCAGAGGCCATCTGCTTCCCCATGAGCAGAACAGGAGCACATCCCCTGCTTGGTTGTAGGTAGCCCTCTGTAAAGGGTCTGGGCCCCGAGATTTGCAGGCTGCAGGCGGTGCCTAACCTCTTCAGCTGTTCATACTCTGAGACACCCAAGTACACTAGGTATGCATGTGAAGAAAAATACTTCCCACATACAGTAAAAGTTGATTGTTAACATTTTACAAATGAGAAGAACAGATGTGAAACTTGCACCCTCTTTTTCCTTAGTTTTTTTCACACGCTGGAGTCCCTTAATGAAAGAACAGCTCTTGGGTGGGAACTTGCCATGCTGTATCATTTGCTTGGAATGGGCATCATGCCATGGCGAGCATGGCTCCTGGTTCGGTAGGGCTGTGCCTTTCAGCAAAGGTATTGAGTAGGTTATCTCGTTCTCTATTCACATCCAACATTATTTCTGAGAAACACAGTAAAATGTTACATTTCTCTGTTAGGACTTTGTGCCCTCTTATGTATGCACTGTAAGGTAAGGTATGACAGAGCTGTCTTACACTGCTTATTACTGGCTTCAACTCAACGATTATAAAGATGCTATATAATACACTAGAAATGTGGGAAAAGTAGATCTGCTGCTGCCTTCTCACATATTAGAGAAAAAAATACTATGGCTCCATGTGAAAATAACAGTTTCAGAAATAGATTAACTATAATGACCACACACAGTATCTGTTAAATTACATTGCTTCCTGCCTTCATCATATCTGTGATATTTTTCTAGAGCTAGAAACACAACCACGTGTAGCTCTTTCAAATCAATTCTACCAGGGTTCAAAAATCTAAAGAACCCATTTTGATTTCAAGAAATTATAAAATACAACTCGGGGTGTGCATTCAAAACATTCTTAATGTAGGTTGGCCTCAGATTAGCGTAGCTACTTATTCCAGCCTCAGGTTTTCTCCCCTAAAAAGGTTATCTGAGCTATAAGGATATAAGAGCTATACTTTCTAGAAGCTTCTCCCAAGATATGCCAGAAAGATGCCTGCTCAAGTGCATCCATAGTCTGAGTCCTTTGCATTGAGGTAGCAAGGGTTTGACTGCCATTTCTCTAAAATGAAATCTATGTTTCAAACAGAAAAAACCCAAATCCCAAAATGAAGTGGAGACTCATGTGGATATCCAGGATGTTCAATGTTCTACACTAAACATTATATTTATACAATTTTTTTTACATTTTAAGAAGGAGCAAGGTGTGGTTACTTGCCAATTCTTTCTCCTCCTCAGAAAGGGCTGAGATTCATAGCGGGTTTTTTGTGAAGCTTCTGCTGCTTTCAGTAGGAAACAAAGCCAAAGTACCAGCAACCCTAAAAACTAAAGAAGCCTCTCTCACATTTTAACTACTTCCCCCTCAAACCTAGCTATAGAGTTTGCCACATCAGGGAAAGCAAAGAACCCCTTAACCCGTGGAATATGCTACGTGCCTCTCCATAGGAGTGCCGTTGACTTTCAGAATGAAAAGATGGCTTTCCTTAGCGAGAGTGAGGATGTCCATGCTGCTGCTTCTGTTATCACTGTGCTAACATATTATCAAGCTCCTTTTATCATCTTCCTCCACTCATCCTGTGTGGCATGAGTTTTTGCAACCATTTTTTTAAAAAGCCTGTCTAACTGTGACTAGGCAAATACATGGGCTGGCAAAATTTGAGGTCTTACACAACTGAAAGACAGAAAAACCCCATGGTATTAAGCAATGAACACGTGTTTGCAAGGAAGAGAATTATTTCTTCAGTTACTGGAAGTAATTTTTTAAGTGCTTCTAATTTACAATGCAACTTAAAAACAGTTTTAAAGGGTCCCAAGATGGTGTTCCAGTGATTCTCAGTTTCTTCCCTGCCTTAAGTCAAGGTCTCTAATTACCTTTCCTTTCATGCTTTCACTCCCTGTCCACATGCCTCAGATCAGACTAAAGATTTGAATATCAGCTCTGCATTTCTACTAATGAAATCATCAAGATCTCTCAGAACTGCCGAATAAATTTGTATTTTTTCTTGCAGTAGAGAATCATCTTAGAATGTATGAAACTCACTTTTCATGGTTTTTGCAGGAACAATTACGAGAAGTCTGTCTCAATATGCAACACAGTTGATTTACTGTGGCAACAAATATTAGGAGAACCTTTTTTCAGGCATTGTTTAATCTCCTTTCACCGAGTTAGAGTCTAGTTCATCAGCTTTTAAAGTAAACTTCGACAATGCAAGAAACTATTCAGAGCCGCTGATTTAATGAACAGCACTCTGCACTTTCAGTTTTTATTATTAAATCTTTTGTTTATTCCATATGTAGAAATACATATGTGCAAAAAAGAAACCAACAAAAAAAAAAGTGCACATTTTAATCAGAAGCATTGGTGAGTGCTAAGAACATGCAGACAAAATGAAATACTTATTTTATTCTTCATTGATTTATGCCCATATGCTGACCCTTGGAGGTTTAGGGTATTTCTCTGCAAATGCACAATTCCTGTGATGGTACCTCTGGAGCGAACGACTGTGTCTTCTTGAGTAGCACCAAAGGTACTGATAATGTCAGCTCAACACCCTCCTTCCTCCCACTTCAAATGTGAACATTGGATTGTTGGAGAGGTCCTCAGGCAAGCATAATACTTATTTCATCAGGACATCAATGAATATCAAAGTATCTTCTAGTTTAGAAGACTGGTGTTCCTCACTCTTCCACGTTATCACAGACAGCTGCTTCAGTGAAAGAGACTTTCGGTTTCTGAGAAGAGTTATCCATTTAGCTTCTATTTGTGTAAAAAAGCCTGACTGGCTAAGAAACATTTCCCACTAGGATATGAAAACTTAGAAGGTGAATTTATTTTGCTGCTTTGTTTTATCAATATAAATAGTAAGAAATGTTTGTGTATTTTTTCACATATAAAATTAGTGTGCAAAAGATCAGAAGGGAAAAGTTTCATTGCGATTGGTGCGCATCTCCCAAGGAAAACTCCCAAATACAAAATATTTGAAATGTTTAAATGTATTTATTAAAATAGGTACAAACACAATCAGTGTTTTAAAAAAAAAGTCACTATCTTCTGCAAAAATGTCCTGCATTAATTAGAAGGATACTAATAGATCACAGTGTTATCAGGAAGCCACCTAGAAATACTATAGTTGGAAAATCTCTGAAAGGAGCAGCCCTAATCACTCACCAGACTTTGTGAATGTATGTTTCACTGACAATGCTCAGTGGTTTCCAGGGCTACAAGTTTTCTATTCCCTCCTTATATTCCAAATCTACCAAGGGCAGACTCCTCTTACACAAAAGGAGAAATTATTTTAAGAAGAGCTCTGAGATTATATTGAAAGCTTGTATTTCTTCACGTGTACTGAAGAAATACCTCTATTTTCTTTTCCGGGTGGATATTTCCTAATAACTGGAGAAAAGTCATAGTTTTTTGTACACCACTGAAATTGCATATTAATAAATTTAATCCTTCATGTTATTTAAAATAGATATAAAAAATTCCATATTCAATCAATATTTGTAAAAAAATTAAAAGTCTATTGACAGGATAATCCTTCCACTAAAAATGCTTGTCTCTGTGCCAGCACAGGAGACCCTAACCTGCTTTCTCAATTCCCACCACTGTTATCATCTTCGGGGTGTTTCTGCAGAATGCCACTCCACTGCATGCATCTCTTTTGGATGAAGTTTTAATAGTCAGAAAAATGTATCAGAAGCCTAAAAGCCTGTAAGTTTTGCAACTGAGAGTATAGAGTGGCTCAAGTTAAAAGTCGATGAGGTGTCTCAGATGTTGCAGTGCTTCTAACCACCTGACAAAGTTGTGGGAACTCAAAATAGAGAAAAGCAATCACTTGCACCCAAACGGAGCAAAAATGTGCATATTATCATTTAAGGTGCAGTTACTTCTGTTAAGATTCATGACAGGTAGAAATCAAGTTGAAATAGAAACTACTTCTGTGTCCTGCTCCTGCTAACAGGCTGAGTGTTTTGTCAAACGAACAGAGCAAAAATCTGTTCCGGTATTTGCATCAAGCAGGCTCCAAACCAGTTCAGTCTGAAACCTCCTGATTCTGTGGTGTATTGTGTCACCCCAGGTGGTAAGGCTGCACCACCTGCAGGCTCACTTTGACAAATAAGAACAACGTTACTTCTTGAAATTTCTCACCTTTCTAGGCTGAGTTATCAGCCCACCATTCATTCCTCTTTCTTGCCTATCTGAAACAAGTATCACTGCAGAGATCTTCTTGCACCTCTAGTTACAGCAACAGAGTACATTTCAATTAAAAATAGAACAAAAATAGTTTTATCCACATTTCCAGGATCTCTCAAATAGAACAGCCTTCAGCACATTAAGGGAAAAGGCAATGAACAAAACCAACAGCAAAATAGGTCCCCCATTCCTGGGAGCTGTCATTACAGAAAAGTCACTGGAAAGAATGCCTGATTTTGAAGACATTTGAGTTGGTCTGTGATTCAGCTTCAGTGGGATAGTCACCTTCTGCAACAGGATAAGCAGCAGCAGAGGATTGTTCTGAGAGGGTGTTTTCTTCTGTATTCCAAAGCTTTTTTCACTTGCTCTTTAGCGTCTCCTACATAGTCCTCAACATTTTGCATATTTATCTCAATGACATCAAAGGTGTCTGCCTGTTCCTCCACTAGCAGGGCCACCTGCAGAAAGAGCTCATGAACTTCCTTAATGCGACCTTCTAATTTCACCAGCTCCTTATGGCGTGTCTCTATCTCATTCAAGGCTGAGCGAGCCCCCTTAACATCTGACAAGAGATTCTCAGAGAAGACATCCCACTTGCCTTGCTCAATCATCTCCTCAATCTGGTTGCCAGAAACATCTTTCCCCATGATCTCCAGCTGCCGCTGTATTCGAATCTTGCAGTTCTCCCGTTGTTTCATCTCTGTTTCATTGTATTCGAACATAGCTTCTTGAAATGCGTGCATAAGATCAACGTAGTGGTTCTTTGCTACCCTGGCAACGACAGACATAACCCCATATTTTGTTATTGCATCTTCACAGAAATCTCTCATTATCTGGAGTTTCCTGTGTATGCTTTCGCCACGGGCCTTGATGTCTCTGGCGATACAATTAGTATCTCGTTTGATGCTACTAAGACGGCGCATGGAAGTAAGGAAGCGGGTGTTTTGCTTTCTGAGCCGCTTTACATCCTCTTTTAAGTGGTCATTTTCTGTCCGGATGTTCTGTATGTCTTTATGAAGAATTTCCAAGGCATAATCAGTCTCATAAAGGAGAACATCATGGGGTGAATTTTCATCATCCTCACTATCAAAAAACTGCTGGTTGTGTAACCTGGCAGATTCACGCAGCTCGTTTAGCCGGTCTTTCATCCTGCCTGTAAAACAGAGGAACAGGAGGAAAGAAGTTTAAAGTAAATAAAATATTGGTTTACAAGGGTTGACACTATGTCACACTTATAAATACATCAAAGATAACCCAAAAGATCAGGTTTTGAATTTGTTCACAGTATTTTATACAGTAATGGATCTCAGATCCAAAACTCTGGTGCTAGAACACTCTTCTAGAAATTACAAAGCTTAGAAACTAGAAAGTGCAATGGTGAAGACAACAGATCCTGAAGACAAATCCAAAAGAATAGTAAGACAATCTCCAATGCCCCAAAAAGTCCAGTCTTTCACTTGGAGAAAAAAACAACCTCTTGAGGAAATGATAGGAAGCGTTCAGCTACTGGTATGTGTATAAGTGTTAATAACTGAATACTTCCCACCACTGCTCACTAGAGAAATCTCCTCTAGATCTTGACCCTTCATTACATCAGCTGCCCCAAATGTCACAAATCCTTTGCCATTCTAAGCTTGCTTTTCTTGGAAGAAGAGTAGGAAGCCTCTCAGAAACAGAAATAGCATTTACCAATACAGCTGGGAAAGAAAAGTTTTGAAAAAAGGTATGAAAAGTATCAAGATAGAATAAAAAAAAAAAAAGGAAAGGCAATTTTAGGGTCTCCAGATGCTATCCTTGACAACAGTGTACCAGGTATCGAACAAAACCAACAGTGATAGCAGCATTTTGTAAGTAAAAGCATCCATCCAACCCTTCTTTTTTGTATGATGGAAGCACCCCACTGTACCTGTATAAAGCATCATTGTTGTGACAGATCAGGATGTTTTCTATGTGTTTGCCTCAGACATACTTCACAAATTTAAGTAAAAAGCCACAGAATGAGTAATCTGCATGGACCAGTTACATGGTAACAAAAGAAAAGTCTCCTTTAAGTATGTTGCTTACTTGAAACTAGACCTGAATTCTTTGCAGAAAGTGAAATCTGAAAGCTTCAGCAAAAACCCTGCACCAAGTGTTAGTGCAAGCAGGAAACTGAAAATTTCCCATCACAAAAGCTGTACATCCTATGACCTTATTAAAATTAATAAGAAAAAGAACCAACTTAAGAATCAGAACCAAGCAGGACATCTCCAGATATGTGTGTCTGGAGGATTCATTTTTATTTTTCCAGGAATTAAGGTATTTTCACAGCATTTACAAACATGCTATCCACTGTATACAACACATCCCATCATAAGACCACCAGTTATTCCCAGGTCAAGAAAAGTCACATGTGTACATGCGCTGGTTTTGGCTGGGGTGCCATTAACTTTCTTCACAGTAGTGAGCATGGGGTTGTTTTGGATTTGTGCTGGGAACAGGGTTGATAACACAGAGATGTTTCAGCTATTGCTGAGCAGTGCTTAGGTCTTTTCTGCTTCTCACACCACTTCACCAGCGAGTGGGCTGGGGGTGCACAAAAAGTTGGGAGGGGACACAGCCAGGGCAGCTGACACCAACTGACCAAAGGGATACCATATGACGTCATGCTCAGCATATCAAGCTGAGGGAAGAAGAAGGAAGGGGGTTACAGCTTGGAGTTACAGCATTTTGTCTTCCCAAATACCCATTACACGTGATGGAGCCCTGCCTTCCTGGAGATGGCTGAACACCCAACCTGCTGATGATGGGAAGCAGTGAACAGGTTCCTTGTTTTGCTTTGTTTGCGTGCATGGCTTTTGCTTTACCTATTACAATCTCTTTAACTCAGCCTGCAAGTTTTCTCACTTTTACTGTTCTGATTCTTTCCCTCATCCCACCAGGGATCCTCACATCCTCCAGCGAGGAGTGAGCGAGCAGCTGTGTGGTGCTGAGTCTGGGGTTAAACCGTGACAGTACATACCCAGTACAATAGGCCTAGATCTAATATGAATTAAAACTGTAAGTTTATAATCTGTGTCATGGGATTGTTAGATGTGTTCAAGATGTTAGGGAGGAGATGGAGAAGTTCTATCACAGACACAGCCTCTTGGGCTCATAGAGTTCACTGGGGATCTACACTGGTCTTGGAAGCATCCTGATTAAGATCACATTTACATTGAAGCATAAAAGTGAATTTCAACTTAAACAAATTCCTTTACAAGTAATGTAAATCAATAAAGTCCAGTAATATCCCAAGAGAAAAGCTTTCATTCAGCAATCTACACATGTAAGACGATTGAATTTAAAACATAAGTCACATAGATTCAACTCAATCATATAGAGAAAACTTTAGGAAATTAAGGGTTTTCCACCTCCTCCCTCAGCAATAATGAAATCAAGTCTTCCAGTTAATGCCACAACATCAAGATGAAAAATCCCCATTTAAAAGGTGCAGCTTAGAAGTTAAGTTTACTTGGCTTTAAAACTCTATGTCCAAGTTTGCCTAGAGGCACTGAGGCACCTTCCTGTCTGGAAACAGTGGAGCATTTTCTAGACAGCATGGTGGAAAGGGAACAAATACAGACATCTAGCAATCTCAAGATTATTTAGATCTCTTCTAATCACTATCTGTTTCTGAGATGCTTTTCACCTAAAATGTAGATGTGGCTCTGAAAACTGTCACCTTGCTCATCTGACTGCGTTCCTGACTTGCTGACTTTCCTAGAGTTGACAATCCTCCCACTTTTAGTCTCACCCTTGAACTGCTGTGTGTTGTGTTCAGCAGTTTATCCCCTTTGTGTTCAACGTCTACATTTGGAAACAGCAAACAATGTTTTTTATGACTTTAAAATGACAATCCACAGCAGCAAGGTGCTGTGTAAACATTTGTGTAAACTAAATCATGCATGTACACGGCTATGTTGCCTTTGTGCTTACCATTCCTTGAACTTGAGAAAAACTAGATTTCATCAGCCTTCTACACAGAGCAGACTGACAACTGGCTCAAGGATAATTACATTTTATTTGTTGTGCTTGACAAAGAAAACACAAACAGAAAACCACACTGAGTAAGAGTTTCTGCCTACTCATCTCAGAATTCTATAGGGACAGGTCTACCCTTCCTTCCCCCTACCCTCCTAAGGGTGACTTGAAATTTGTCTTTCTCACCCACAACTATTTTAACGTTAGATAAAACAAAAATAGGAAGAAATGGAGGGGCAAATACATGGTAATTCACAATATGAAAATACTAATGCTCTAGTAAGTTCTGTAAAAATATCGCTAATTTTTTTTAATACAACAGGAAGGGCTAAAAAGTCAAGCACTAAAAGAAGAAGGAGCTGTCAAGTGTGGCCTCAAATTGCACCACAATGTTGCTTGCACACAGGAAGATCATGCAACTAAACGCTGGCCTACGTCCTATCACTTCTACCAAGTATCTGCCTATAGTCTGTGTGGGCTGAATAGAAGTTGTACAACATAAAATGTAATATTCATCATTCAGATCATGGACAGATATCTCATCATTATGTCTCCTGTGAAATCCCTGGAAAACCCCATAAACTCCTAACAGTCTTTTGGGGAAGGACAGATCTTACAGCACCATCCACAAACACAGGTTTAAGCCCAGAGTGATTAAGGACAACACCATCACATTTAACAAGTTATGATGCCCACTTAAGAAGCCCACCAAGTCATGATGTCCACCTGAAGCACAGTTCTTTGTACCTGGTACGTTCAGAAGTCAGCTCCTTCTGACTTCAGTCACTGCTGCAAACCTCAGGCACTTTGCTGAGTAAGATCATGAAGTAACAAGCTGGACATCAGTGAATGAACACGTGGGTCGAGTCCACTTGTGAGAAGCTCATCTCCAGTGATATGTACAGCACCGTCCACGATCTCTGTGATCCAGTAGATCCAGTAGAATCCAATTCTAAAGGGATCAAATTAGTTTCATTGACAATCTTGAGCCTGGCGTTTCCCAGTTTCCGAATGCTTAGCTCTAAAAGCCTACATTATTTGAAATTACATACTAGAACTTACATTCAAGTTAGTCAGCATCAGGATCTTTTAACTCTGCACTGGGGACCCATACCTGACACAGCAATGGCTCCGTAGCTAAAGTGATCACACTTCTGTCCTAACAAATGGATGCCTTCTCCTCAAGCCTGACTTCGGAGTCCTGCAAATTCAGGGACCATTTGACATCTTCTTTCATGCTCCCTAAGTCCTGTCTTTTTCTCTCCGTTTCTGAAGCACACAACCTAGCCTGCTTCAAATTGCACTTCACATTTCCTAGATGCTCTTCCTTATCTATGTACAGTGCCTGGCCAGGATGGAGGACAGGAGAAGAATGACCTTCTGGCTGTATTCCAGCATCATGTTAGGCCAAAACCACCACAAATTGCTGAGGACATCTATTCAGCTTTAAGCCAGAGCAGCTCAATTACTTTGTAGGTTAGCATTTGCAATATTTGGCCAAAATGATGCGTGAGGTTCAAGAAAATGTTTAGGTTTCAGCTTTGTTGATCACCTTTAGCTCAAGGAACACAGTAAATTTATTGGGGGAATTTTCAATCTGCTGCTTTGAGAAACTCACTATTTGGTAAAATTTTAGGAGTTTTACCAAAGGAAAACAGCAGACTCAGATCCAATGCTGCCACAGAGGTCCTTCCCCATTTCAAATTCCCATTTCAAACAAAGGGAACCAGATCTCCTCAACAGAGGACAGTAACTTCCAAGCATTCCCTTGATAATAACATCAGGGACAGAACTGACACTAAAGAGGTGAAACAAATGAACAAACAAACATGGAGGGGAGCAGGGGAAAACAGACATTTGAAAAATTTCAGCTTAACAGGTCAGTATTTAGAAAAGTTTGTCTCCTTTATCAGATGCTGTTTTCACTCAGGAAAGTGTGCATCTACTTAGATGTTGATAGCATTGTTTGTAGTTAAACCAGGGATATCCTAAAACATAGTACATCACTAGTTCTTAAGGACAGCCTCAGCACCCGTTCTTTAAAATGAGTGGCAATCTCTCTCCCTTAATGTGGGGCCCAGTAGAGCAGCAGAAGTTGGACTCCCTGGCTAGAAAGCAGCTCTGCAGAAAGGGACCTTGGTGTGCTGGTGGACATCAAGTTGTGCATGAAAAAGTCTTTCAGAAAAACTGGAAAGGGTCCCCAAGAAGTTTCGGAATATGCATCCTTGCCTTGCAGATATTCAAAACTCAACTGGGCATGGCCCTCAGCAATCTGAACTACAGTGTGTGTTTTGAGGGGGGCTGGATTAGACAACCTCTAAAGGTCCAGTCTAAATTGTTCCAGTAGTCAGCCTGAGGTCACAAGTTTGCTAATTTGAACATGAGTACTAAGTATATTCCACTACTTGCACAGGTTTGTTTAGGCTACATCTAACACATCAAAATATCAAGACACCAACTACTCTGTACTCTGGAGTAACAGCCCCAAGAGTATAAATACCTTAATTCTAAGAGCGTGTGTGTGTTAATAGATGAGCTGTCAGTTTGATTTTCTTGTAAAGTACTGTGTATATTAAAAGTGGAACGTGTACTTCCATGTTTGTATTTTCTGGCTAGATAAATCTGTTCTTGTAAAAATCAAGTTCCTTCTGCAGTCCATCATGTGTATACGACCGAACACACACTCACACACAGAGGAAATACAGGCCAGGTAATGACTGCAGAAGTTTCAACTTTGAAGCCCCCACGTACAGTCAGCTAAGGACACGTTCAGTACTCATCTCTTCACGTTAGCACGCTACTTCTTGGTATTAATCACCACAATGAGTAGCTTCCCATGATGCCCGAGAAAGAGGCGAGCTGTCCTGTTTGCAGTAAGACTGCAGCCCCACACAACTCTGCATGGCATGGGATTTCAGACAGGAAAGGCAATCCACTTTGAAAATAAAAAACTGCACACACACCTAACCCCTCTTCTGTCAGCTCCACAGACATACAAATAGGGGTCCTGCACAGCGCATTTCCATTGCTGTGCTAATGTTCTGCAGCCTGTTATCTACGTAGTAATAACTTAAGGATGAGAAGTTATTTCTATAGAAGCAAACGAGTTGCACACCTGTGTTTACTTCAGCTGTAACGCTTTTATACCCACATCCCTGAGCTTGCAGACAAACAGTCAAATAAAGCAGCAGTTTCAGCACAGTATTTCATCACCAGCCTCTCAGAAGAAGCCAAGGTACATTTTTTTTCTTTTTACAGCATTCACAAAAGGCAGCTGCTAATTAATACCAGCTTGTGGATTACAAAAATTCTAGTCAGTAGTAGGGCCTTACAAGATGAAGCTTTTAATTCAGTTGAAGTGGCCTGTTTGAGAAACAACAGATATTTCAGAATAAGCCAGTTAAAAATAGTTTCTATCAGCAGT
>NW_010397672.1:652-6465 GCF_000710305.1 Buceros rhinoceros silvestris | reverse complement strand
TCCGCTCTTCCTCAGAAGGCAGAAATCCTTTTGCACTCCACTATGAACCCAGTTGTCTCATCCTGCCTCTGAATGACATGTGCTCTTGGTTGCATGACACACAATAGATGTGACCCAAGAAACAAGTGGTGAACAATTAGGAAACAATCTGCTCCCAGGCAGAATTACTTCATAGCCGAGTGCGCATCAGCACATTCCAGTAACCTGCCGTACTGCTTGCAGAGGATGCGGTATTGGAAATCCACTCAGATGGACTGGCTCAGTCGAACACGCCCTATCGCAAGGTAAATAGCATGCCGCTGTTGCACAAAAATGCAAGTCATATATAGAAAAAAGAATGTATATAACACTAAAAAAGTGTTATAAAGAATATATATAACACTATATATAGGTAAAAGAATTGTTAAATGCAGCGGAAGCCTTCCACTGGAGAGTTGGAATCTAAGATTTAATCACAATTTTCCAGTATCTTCTGTTTTAGAAGCAACTGTCTTAGACCAGATTTAACCATTTACCTGGTATCTGTTGTCCAGTAATAGATTTGACAATATTCATTAACTTGGAAAACATACTATTGTTTACAATAGGTTTTCCTCATTCCAAAAGCACTTCTAATTGACTCATTGCAGAATGCTAGTCATCTTTTCAGACCAAAGTCCCTGTCTCCCCAATCATGTCCATCACTGACGGAACATCAGGCTTGAATTTCACAAATAACTCTTTTTTTTTTTTCTTGCTTCTCATCTGTAAGAGATCAAGGAAACACCAAAAATCATAAACTAATGTTAGGACAGTTTGCCTTCTGGAACTGTTTTAAGATCACACCTGTATATTAACTCCAATACTAACAACTACGGCAAGAGATCAGCATTTCAAAATCTTCTTGTGGCTTCACAGAAAGGAAGTTATCTTCTCCAGAGTTTCTTGGATTGAGCAATGTTTTTAAAATAGAAAAAATATATTTGGGATTGAAAACACATCAGTTCCAGCAAGAAGCTGCAAATGTATCTGAAAACTACGAGACTCTACCCGCTTCACAGCGTAGTTAAAGCCTGCGTACAGCAGAACACCTCCTTTACACTTTCAGTCACCCTATGAGCAGTTACAAATGTCTCAGGGCAGGGGTGTTTTTCCAAAAGCTTACATGAAGTGCCAACTTCTCCATTTGTACTAGAGCAAATTATTTATCACAAGCTGATATATTCAAAGAAGTAGGGACCACTCCATTCTTCGCAGGCTATTTCTGCAGTTGTCAGAATCTCCAGGTCTCCAGCGGTTCCTTTCCTACCACAAAGGCTAGGAAAGGCCTAGGAGAAAAAAAATCAACATTGAAATAGTCCATTGCCTCCAACTTAAAGTAATGAGGCAACAATTGCTTGAATAGTGATAGCTTTGGAGGTTCTTTGAGTTGATCTCAGTTCTTGAGAGGTTCTTGATCTCAGTTTATTTAGTAGTATTCAATCTCTTCAATGAAAAGTAACTCTCAATTTTTGTATGACAGCATATTACAAATTCAAGGATCTCGGGTGCATCTCATACTTCCCAGATGTATTTCCATAAGGTTAAGCATCTTGGTGTTTTCTACAGACTGGTTATCAGGTTTTCGAGACATCTGTATCAAAACTAGGAGAAGTTTGGCATGCCTTAAATGCACACATAATATGCATTGCATTTTTCACAAGTTTTTTATGAGACTGACAAAAGTTGTAACTTGTTACCACACAGTAGCACATGCTAAGTAAACATTGTTCTTGCACTGGAGAGCACAGGCTGTACACAGGCTGACAACTAATAATTTGCTGGGTGGTCTGAATTTTCACTGGGGAGATGTGGATCACCACTGACAAATTTTCAGTCCTGGATAGGCAATAAAATGGATTCTCAGTATCTTCTCTTGACACCTTTCTTACAAGTGACACTAACGAGCAATTGTAACTAGATTTGGGTTTGTTTGACTGTACCAGGAAAGCCTGTACTAGGGCTATAGACAAAAGAAAGTTCCCATCTTCACTATGTGGCCCACTGAAAAGTGTTAAGTCTTTGTGTGCATTGTTTGAACCCCCTTCCAAGACTCTCTCCAGCAGTCATCATGCTTCTCCATACAAATGGAAGTTAAGGACAGGAAAGGCTAATGCACATCACAAATTTAGCCACTTCCTTTTCCTCAGGATGCTGATTAGAAACAAAATATATAGTTAGCAGCTGCAGATACTGAAAACCTGCTAAATCCTTGAAATCATTGAGACCTGTGAGCTGACTCTGATCACTTTTAATGTGCACAGCTTGCTAAAAAGAGAGCACCATTACAGAGAGTACATGAACATACACGGGATTGTATTTTACCCAAGGGGAGAAAACCAATCCCACCATCGCTCTCCATTCAGTGCTTTTCAGAACACGCAGTGCACTGTAGGCTGACTACTGCAACGTGTAGAGACAAAGGTCTTCGGGTAGAATTGGCCTGGACAGAGACAAAGGGAGTGTGAATGGGCCTCCATGGGCTTGGCAAAAGGTTAAGGCAGAAGCACACCTCTAACATAATCAGAGACAGCCAGCTGCGCATTTCTTGGCAATTACTACGGCTCAGCATCGTTTGAGTCACTGCGCAAGGAAATCGGACGATGCCCTCACAGGCAGTGCTGTCACTACAGTGCCGTGAGTCTATACACTGTCCAATTAATCACCTCGACTTCCCCAAAATGCATTGGCCCAGCACAGTAGCTACGTGCATACCACATTTATATAATTACTACTGCTACCACATGGTGGTATTTATAAGTGATTAAGACATTATGCTGGCATCCAAGTAGAAAAATGAGGTTGCATGTGATCATCAGTCATAAGCAACACGTTCTACAGACATTTTAAAATTAGCACAACAGCATTGCTTTTTAAAACACACATACATTTAAAGCTTGTAATGCAGCATTACAAACTGAGATCAAGTAATCTTTAATTTAAAAAGTCCCTTTAAGGTTAAATACAGGATGTTTTACTGTGTTTTATTGGTATTTGTTCATTTGCTCAGTTCTGGATCCTACTGCAAAATCTACGCAACTGTACTGCACCAGAAGAGTTTCAGTCAGAAATAACCCCCACAGCCACACATGCACAGCCACAGCCTCAGCCCCAGGACATGTCAGGCACTGGCAGGCTTTTTGGGAATTACTCTACACTTCTTAGCAACCCACGGGTGTTCACAGGCCCATTGAAAGTACCAGTGAACTTGAGATAGGACACAGATGTCACACCCAAAGCTAAGGCAAACTTTATTCCTGCTTTCAAAAACAAGTGATCTGTCACTAAGATAGCACAGAGGAAAGGCAGATCAGGAAAAGCTGGAGTGTTCAGTACTTTCTTGGCTTTTGTGAACATGAGTTTGTCAAGAATAGTTTTGGCAATTAATGGGTTAACTGCCATAATAGATGAAGTATGCCTGATAAGTCTTCTGAAACCAAGACACGTGACATCATTCCCTCTGTGACAAACTACAGAAATACGGTCTAGATGAGAAGTGCCAAACACTTTGTGTGATAGGTTAGATGGGATATCAAGACGCTCGACATAATCACAAAAGCTATCAAAACAGATGTAGAAACTGAACTGCATTGCTCTCTTCACGCGGAAACCCCCCCACCCTCCGAAAGGGGTGTTCCAGCAGCCAGCCCTAGGTAGGAGAAGTGCTGCTGCTCCCTGGGAATGATGTTCCTCATCAGAGATGCTCACATAGGGGCCATGTCTTGGGGGGCTGCCCAAAATGCAAGTGTAACCAGAAAAGGCTTCTCTGCAAAACTGCATAAAAGTCGTTACCCTGCATTTGCTGCTGAGATGAGTTTACTGGATGAAATTAACCTGGTCTCAGTAATTTCTGCACCATGCTTTGTCATCCCTGCACTACAGGGATGGCCAAAGAAATTGATGGGCCAGGTAAAATATAATGGAAATCGTATCTGGTCCAGCACCTTCATACTTGACACAGCAGTTGTCTTCTCACAATCTCACAATGGTTTTGAATCTGCCAGCACTATTATGGGTTTCCATCACTCGGAGGTTATCCATATTTTCCATTAGCAACTTGGAAAGTAGAACCAAACATGAGCCAGTACACTCTCTAGGTGACGCTGAAATGGAAGGGAGCAGAAGCAAACATTTGATGGTGGAGAGGAGGAGAAATTACGAAAATTTAAGATTTTCTTGGCAAGTAATAGAAGTACTAACAAAAATAAAAGAAAATTCAATAGAGACAAGCCTGGTATGGTACATTTAGAAGAAATTATTTGCACACATAGAAAGCAGGGAACACCTAGCATGGCAGCAGGAAAGCATTGGTGGGGTTATTGCAGACTGCGAGCTAAAAACCAAGTTCGCAATATAATGCCACCGTAAAACACCCCATGTCTTATGTGAGACATGGCATGGGAAGGACGGGTGTTACTCTGCTTGGCACAGGTAAGGCCTCAGCTGTAACAGTACATCCAGCACCAGCTATCATATTAGGAAAATCAGAACATACTGGGTATTGTCTCCAGATGGTTTAGAAAATACAGTCTTGGGGGAAGACAAGTTATAGAAATTACGTTCATTTCGTGCAGAAGACTAGGGAGAGGCACAGCACTCCAATGTATAAAAGGAGTTTACAGTATGAGAAATGATGAGTTTTTTCCCCTGTGTTGTCATTGGAAACACGTGAAGTAATCCGTTTTTTTCACAGATGAGATCTGTGTTGAACTAGCTGTGACTAGCTGAAAATCAGACAAGTTGTCTGTGGGAGCACTGTGGGACCCACTTCCTCAGAGGACAGAGAAAGGCTACAGAAACCCCTCTCAGGTCTGGTTTAGGTGCCCTGCTACAATACACCGAATGGATTGGGTAACATCCTACGGTCCGCGTGGCCCTGCACTTCCATGATCTGCTCAGTGTCCTTGCTCCCAGCCTCACTGCGTCCAGCACAGTGCACAGGTGAGCACAGGCCCACTGCCCATGCTGGAGAGCAATTTGGGTGACCCTTTTCACCCAGCAGATTCTCTTCCCTCTCTATTATTTCTTCTTCTGGAGCAAATCTTGGTTACTGTTATCATGTAATGGAAGGTGTCAGACATGGAGCCTATGCCCACAGCACCCAACATCTCCAAGACTGAGATATAATATGCAGTTGTGTTCCACAGCATCACGTTTATCTGCAGTGCCCAGAAGATACTGTTATAACATTATCCCCATTTTAATGTCTTAAGAGATCTTACATACCATGCTTAGTTTCTTCTTGCAGATCTCATACGACGGCAGAGATTACTCTGCGGTTTTAGCCTCTCAGCCAAACACTGGATACAGTCGCCATATAAGTTAACATGCGATTTCAGTTTCAGATCAGTGGTCATACAAGGCAGTCAGTGAAAAAAAAAGGTAAGAAAAAGGTTGTCAGATGTGGTGGGCATCTAAAGCCTCTCTCTTACGGATAACCTTTAGCCTGTTCATCTGTCAGACCGTTGGTCTGTTTCAAATAATAATAAAAAAAAGTTACTCTTGTGTTGTAGACTCACCACTTCCATATAAAACTACTTAAATAGTGAGTAACACCATTGGTAAGAAAGCAGTATCCTTCAGATTGTATTCTCACCTTAAAAAGTCATATGTTGTCAGTTTGATCTCTGACAGCTTAAAAAGTGGTTCCTAAAATACCATGTAAAGAACAGGAAAAAGAAGTGTGAATGTCCGTTCTAGGCCAGCGTTACTTTTCTAGTCATTTCCTTTCCTGGTATCACACACTTACATGCAGTTATCTCAGACATACATGAGTACTAATTCTGCTCAGCAGG
>NW_010397672.1:0-532 GCF_000710305.1 Buceros rhinoceros silvestris | reverse complement strand
AAAAGAAATGATTATCAGTTAATAGGAAGCAATCAAAGAACGCTAACTTTTGCACCCACTTGCAGATCTGGCCATGATGAAGCCCAAGAAAGGAGTAAACACTATTATATTTTGCGTATTATCCCAATTTCCTACAAAATACCCTCTGGAGCTATTCATAACCACATATGAGCACATTCACAACCACATATGAGCACTATGAATGAAATGTTAATACTTGTTAGACCAGACAAACGAGGCAGCTAGAAATGCAGACACCTATTGGGACTGGACGTGGAGACTCGTGTTTGAAAGCACCTCTGGTTTTCCCTCATCCTGCAAAGAAACCACCCTCCTCTTCTGCCCCTTTAGAGGGACTAGAGCTGCCCGAAGGTAGCTAAGGCACCTCCGGACCCAAAAGCCCGGTCCCCATCTCTTACCGTCCCTCCTGCCTCCGGGCTTCGCACTTCCCCCCTCGACTCAAACAACGTAGTTTCGTTTACTCTGACGCAAAACCGAGGGGCACAGCGTTCCAAGGGCCCCCGGCTCCTCC
>NW_010397671.1:857-1060 GCF_000710305.1 Buceros rhinoceros silvestris | reverse complement strand
AGACCCCTCCGGGAGCCCTCATGGGAGCCACTGGTCCCACTGAGACCACAACGGTCCCAGTGAGCCCCCACCGGCTCCAGCAAGCCCGCCCACTCTCCCCTCGCTCTCCCACGACTCGCAGGCAAGCCGGGACGCTCCAGGCACAACGGCACAGTGAAATGTGCGGCACTGGCTGTGAAGGAGAGGGCTACGAGCCCTGCTGC
>NW_010397671.1:0-535 GCF_000710305.1 Buceros rhinoceros silvestris | reverse complement strand
CAGCCTCCTCCTCAGGAAGCCACAAGCAGCTCTGGGATTCCCTGGCTGGGCTCCTGGGGCCACCAGATGAGGCCATGGCCACCACAGTCCTCAGGAAGCAGCAAATGGCCCCAAGGATGCCCTGACTGGGGTCCTGAGACCCCCAGACGAGGCCGTGGCCACCATCCTCCTCCTCAGGAAGCCACAAGTGGCTCTGGGGTGCCCTGGCTGGGCTCTGGGGCCACCAGCAGTCTCCTCTGCCCCACTCTGGCCAGCTCTGAGCACAAACCAGTTCCCCAAGGTGAACTGGGGCAACTCGTTGGCCTCCTGGGCATGAGGAGCCGTGGGCTGAAAGCCGGGGTCACGCTCTGACCTCTCTCCCAGCTGGGAAACGCCGACCGGCAGCAAGGCACCGCCCCAGCCGGCCAGCACTGGCCCAGAACAGGGTCTTGGATCCTCCCCAGCACCAGGACTGGGACCCCAAAGCCAGGACTGGGATCCCCAGCACCACTGCGGGAAGCCCAGAGCCAGGACTGGGACCCGCCGCACAGCTGTG
>NW_010397670.1:12051-16556 GCF_000710305.1 Buceros rhinoceros silvestris | reverse complement strand
GGCGATGGTGCCAGGCTGCGGGGGAGCAAGAACAGGAGAGGAGCTGTCCCAAAGACCTGGCTGGGATGTAGCTTATCTGTCCTGAAAGGGCGAAGAACGGCAGCCCAGGGTCACAGACGGTGTCTGCTGAGGCGAATGTCTATCTTTTCACTAGCAGAAGGCAGTCACCCAGTGCAGGCCAATCTCCACATGAGGTGCTGGACCCGTCCCAGGGACCAGGAGGCGTGCAGGCTGGGGCACCAGCACCCATGGGGAGCTCTGCGGGCACCTGGCTCTGCCCCGCAAGCAGGAACTCTGCACCCGCCATGGGAGCGCATTGCCCACCCTGGGGACCTGCCTCGGTCACCGCTGGAGCAGATTCTGCCGCTCGTCCGTCTGTCCTCAGCCAGCAGCCACCCGGCCTGGGGTGCTTTGGAGTTCGGGATGCCTGGAAGAGTTCTGTCTTAGGCCGCATCCAGCATGCTTTAACTGTGATTGATGTACTAAAAGCAGGAACTTATGTTCTGCACAGTACTGGTGTATCACAAAGTGGATTAACACAAGTTCTTGAAAAATAGGAGCTCTTGCCTCTGTTCCTTCAGTGACCCTGTGAGGCAGTTTGTTTACCCAGAACATGGTTTATTACTGGCTTAGTCCCTCAGAAAACAAATCTTTCCTCTCATATTCAGAGTCATCCTCTCCCTTTGGTGCAATCTGTTCTCTAGGAAGGCTGAATTAATGGTTACTGTTAATAAGCGTTCTGCTACAGTTCTTTCTTTCTTTCATAAACAGCACATCTTCTAACAAGCCAAGAATTGTCTGTTGTCTGATCTGAAACTAGTCGTTACAAGAAGTTGTTTAATCTGTTGAGAAATTGTTTCTCCGAATCTGGTTTCTGTTGTGGCACTTGGCCAGTTGCCTTCATGTAGCTGAAGTGAACTAGTTGATCTAGTAACTTTGTAATTAGATTTAGTTATCTGATCGATATTCACTGCCATTATGCCTGTAACATCCTTTTCCCTCTCTGAAGGACGGTGATACAATCTCAGCAGTGTAGCAGGGTGAGGACTTTACGCCCACTCAGATTCCTCTTTATTGGTAACATTCCTCTCTTCAGATTCCGGGAAATGCTTTATTTCTTACTGACTGCCACTGTTCTGCTCACTCAAGTGCCCATATAACCACAAAAGCTTTATGTGGACTTTTAAAAGCATTAAAGTCCATAATTTAATGTCTAAATCAGTTGTGATAAGTGTCTCGCCTGTTTTCTGCAGAAACAATAATCTTAAGATAGACAAGGAAAAGGAAAGCAGGATGTTTAAAATTTTTTTATTATTGTTTGTATTCCTGTTACATCTTCTCTTGCGGAAGCTCCAGCAGTGCATCGTTAGAAGGAGCAGGAGCGAGTGGATGGGTGGGTGAAACGGTTAAGGAAAGCTGTGAGGCACGCTGAAGGCTGAAGCCCAGAGGACACAGGCTGGAAGTGCAAACCATACAATATTTTCAGAAAAGCGGGAAGGCAGCTTCTGACATGAAGGGCAGTCAGGCCTTCGGGGGGTTCCGCAGGGTCAGTCACTCCCCGCCGTCCGGACACTTTCCCTGGATCACATTCCTTCACGTCAGGAACTTTGGTTATACAACTCAAACCCCGTCATTCATCCTGTTTCAGGCAATATTGCCATGGAAATGAATGAGAACTCTTAGCAGTCAATCCTTTATTATTAATAATAACTAACTTAAAGTACAATTGCCAGGAGCAGCGCAGGGCTGGTGAACACAAGAAAGGACTCAAACCGCCTCTGGGCTTTGCTGTAACTCAGTGCGAGCCCCTGGAATTTCAGCAGGCAGGGACTCGCTCTGGCAGGGACTCCTCTTCCTTTGTTTGCATCCCAGAGAGTGAACAAGAGTGAAGTGGTCCCGGCTTCCTCCCTGCTGCCCAGCAGGTCGCAGCTTCGCAGCTTCTGTACTAGAGAGGAGGCTGTTAGGAGATCTCAACAAGAGAGAACATGCGTTCATCCGAGGTCTTGGTGCTAAGCTGTGCTTTCATTAAAACTGGGTGCAAGAGGGATGAGACGTTGCGTTCAGATGTACTGATGTTCTTCAAGAGCTGTTCCCTAAGAACAGTCCCACGTGAGATGGTGGAAATCAACGTCTGCTTCCTAAACCTCCAGAACCATAAAAAAGGTCCCAAATGAAACATGTCCAGCTCAGATAAGCATGGTGAGTGATGAACAGCTAATGGAACACGGTCATGCCTGGGGACACGGTTCTGGTTTACACAGAATCGTTATTAAATGTGTTATAGGTACTTAACAGTGTCAGGAGTGTCAGGAATTTTCTTCCCTTGTCAGCCCAGGGAGCCAGTATCTGGGGTGCTGGGTAGGAGGAGGTGTCAATTCCTTCACTTTTACTCTTCAGAACAAAGTAATGGTGATGCCCAAGTTGAGTCCTCCAGACACACACTGGATCGTGCTCCTCCGTGGCAGCTGTACGTGTTTTTGTAAGCTCCCTGTAGAGCCTGTACTGGGGGAATGGGACACAGGAGGAGAAATTTCTCCACGTATCTCTGGAGATCTTAAAGCCCTTTGTAATGGCAGGGAAGACGCTAGTCATCCCGATATGCAGGTACCAGTTTTGAGGCTCATAAAATGCCATGGAAAAGCCACGTGCTAAGGCAGTACGAGAAAGCCGACCCGAGCTCTTCCCTCCCCAGGAGATCCTCTTATTCCCAAACCGCTGCCTTTCACTACTGGGAACAGGGTCAAACACCTCCAGACCAGCCTGTGTTCGGAGGTGATGCTAATGTACAAAACCTAGAAGGCATTAAACTCCTGTGCCGGGATTTTTATGCAGTCACACAGAATCACGCAGAATCACGGTGGAAGAGACCTTTAAGCTCATCGAGTCCAACTGTTCACCTGCACTGCCGTAGTTTTTCAACTGCTCTTGTTTTACTGTAGTTTAGTGTGGTACAAGTGAGGGTGTATTTAACTCTATGTGAACTTCCCCATGTGTCATGGGGTAGAAAAGCCTTAAATGACCTTGTAGACGGGAGCCCTTTGTGTTTTGATGCCACAAACAGTCAGAAACATGTTTTTTCCTTTCTCCTCAAGCGACTGATAGTAAAATTGAATTGGAGGCTGGACACTGGCCAGAGACACCAGCTGCCCGCGCCTGCACTCCAGCAGCAGATATCAGAGCACAGGCACCACCAACACAGCAAAGGTTACGCGGACAAACGTTAGCAAATAGGACTAAGCTGATCCATAATCCTCAAGCGACGGATAGTAAAATTGAATTGGAGGCTGTACGCTGGCCAGAGACACCAGCTGCCAGCGCCTGCACTCCAGCAGCAGATATCAGAGCACAGGCACCACCAACACAGCAAAGGTTACGCGGACAAACGTTAGCAAATAGGACTAAGCTGATCCATAAAATAGATGATAAAATGATTTCCACAGGGGATGAGCGTGTGGGAAGTGTCCCAGCCCTTATTCACATCCTCTCATTGCGAAGCCCATCACCGTACGAGGCTTCCCGCATCGAATGCACTGTTCCCGCTCACGAGCGGTGCAGGGCCAAAGCAGGCGAGAGCCGGTGCTGCAGGGGGGCTGCTCGTAAGCAAAGAATTGAAGCATGAGGAGCCAGCGGAGTGTATGTTCTGGAGGAAGCACCCAATCCAACACTCATTCCAGTCCCCACGTTGGGTAAGTGTAACATCCAGAAGGGGAGCGTGAAGAGGGGGAGACACTCTTTGGGGCTCCCACAGGATCAGTTTATCCCTCAGATTTCAGAAGATGTCACAGGAGCAGCAAAACATCCAAGGGGACTCACACCCGTGAACTTTTTTCCAGTATAAAGGGAAAAACATTCGGATGAGAACTGGCTTGCCGGGGTATTTTGTTGCTGATGAAGATGTCATGCTCCTAACACAAGGAGCTGGAGCTGCAAGCAAGGGAGGGGTTCCTGGGCTGCTGGGAATGCCCAACATTTCTAATGGCCTTTGGAAACACCCCTTGTACCCACGTGCCACTGCCCAGGAGCCGCCTGGTACCTGCAGAGAGCACAGCCCGCACCAGCCCTCTCTTAAAGCGAGTTAAAGGACTGCCTGGACCAGTCGGTTCATTAATAGCACTTTTCAATCCTTAGAAAAATATTAGTCTCAGCCGAGAGGCACAGCAAATGCAAGGATGAATAGACTTCCTATAAACATAAAACCAAAGGCTGTTTACTCTCCCTCTTTTTAATGAGTCTGACTGTACAAATACTCTCATTGACTTTAACAAGCGCTGCATCAAGCTGTAGGGTTGCTCACCCGGTGTAGAGTTTGTCCCTATTTGCCTGTAAAACATGGGGGGTTTTTTTTTTGTTTGTTTGGTTTTTTTTAATACCAGAGGAGTAATAAGAAACAATTACTTATTATTAAAAGTATTCCACAAATCCAGCTCCTTTTAAAGTGCACACTGACTCCTCCAGTGCTGGCTCTGCACCCTGGGGACAAACACTGCGCCCCTTCTCTGGAGCTC
>NW_010397670.1:11230-11913 GCF_000710305.1 Buceros rhinoceros silvestris | reverse complement strand
TCGGGACAAGCCGCCTGTGTGGCTGCTGCTCCTCCAGCCTAGCAGTGCCCGCGTCTGTACGGCTTATTCCCCGCCCGAGGGAAATGAGGCGCACCATTATGAGGCACTTGCACACCAGAATAACTGCCAGAATAGCTATTTCCAGGTGTATTTGTTCAATCACTCTCTCTGTGGATCAGGCTGGTGCTGGCAGCCTTCATCCAAGGATCTCTTAGAGAACACTTGAGAAACGTTAAGTCTTGTGGCACTTTGCAGGGCCAAGAAACGCTGCTTATCTTCTCTGATCGGCCGAGTTCTTTGCATGAATACCGGTCCCATAGCCAAGGCAATCTCATTATTTGCTATACACACTTGATCCGCTCACTCATTTCTGTTTCCTTGTCACGGGGGAGGACCCTTCCTGTGCTCCGCAGGTGTGCCTGTGTTTGGGAGATTACAGAAAGGGAGCAGGACACATAGAAAATGTCACCCCCTCGCAGCGGCAGCAGCCTGAACAGGGAGCGCAGTTTAGAGACAGATGTTCCTTCCAATTGAATTGTCTGTGTCACCGTCTCCAGCACGTTCAGTGCTCCTGGAAAGTGTGAGACGGAGGGCAGCGCCGAGCACAGGGCTGTCTGCATCCCGGGAGCTGGCACGCTGCAAGCAGCCGCTCTGCCGATTTTGAGATGGCTGCAGCGTTAAAC
>NW_010397670.1:7066-11210 GCF_000710305.1 Buceros rhinoceros silvestris | reverse complement strand
CCCCCGGGGGCGGCCCCCTGCCAACCAGCCGCTCTGCCGATTTTGACATGGCTGCAGCATTAATCCGTCTCAGCCTCGAGCACCACTGGCTGACTCTCTGTCCTGGAATTAATTTGCCTAATGTGCCGCATGATGGAAAGCCACGTTTGCAATCTCTTTGCTAGGCAAGCTTGAACAGGGACTGATAGGATCCCCTATCCCTGGGTGAGTGCGTGAGTAGCAGTGCTCCACGGGAGGGATGATAGCCACCAAAAGTCTGGCTCTGTCTCGCTAGGGATGAGCGGGCATAATCAACAGCTCCCTGCTCTTGTAGCTGTCAGCACGGAGCAGAGAAGGAAGAGGTGGAGTTTTGAGTCAAGCACTGGCTCTGGAACCCCTGTGCAAGGGAAATGTGTGGATGTTTTTTCCGAGGGCAGCTTCCCAATAGCAGTGCCAAAAGAACTGGGTTTACTGGAGGGGACGATCTCCAGCACTGGAGGCCTCTCTGCAGTCGTGGTTTCAAGCCGGTAGCTACAGAGCAACCTGTGACCAGTAAGTATTTCACTATAGCTAATGAACAGCTGTTCTGTTTGATCTGCTTTTGGTCATAACCAGCCTGAGTCTGAACTAAACAAGAGTCTGACTCTGAAAAGAACCAATATGCCCCATACAACCCCCCGGACAGGGACTGGAAACAAACCCAATGCCCTGTGTGCACCTAGGCCTTGGCTGCACCACTGCTATGGGGAGCAAGACAGGAGAGGGGTCTTGAGCACCCGGGAGGTAGCAAGAGGTCAGATGAATCAGGCAGCACCAGCCAAGCTCCAGAGACGCAGAGCACAAGTCTGCCCAGCAGAGGTGACATCCAGCTCGGGGAGCAGAAGAGGGTGCGAGATAGACAGGATGACACGGGAGGGAGATGGACACTCCTTCACCACCGCTCTCTGAGATGCAAGGGCCACACTGGGTGAGCAACTGTGAGCCTTCCCTCGCCATGGCTGGTACACTCGGCAGCACACAGAGAACCACAGGGGGCTGCACACAAACCCCTCAGGACAGGGTTGGACACCACATCAACGCAGCACTGCTCAACTAACCCGGAAGGAGGTTGTAAACGTAGGCAAGCAATCTGCATCAAATAACCCCCATCCCGCCCTGGCTGCCGCGCCGTGCCATGAGAACAATACTGTGCGTACAATCCAATGCAGTGGGACACGAGCAGCCTAAGGGGTTTGTACATTTGGCTGGAAAAGGCTAAAAATAGCATCCCCAAACCGCATCCCTTTTTGCATCGCCATCTCCTCCGCCTGCTCCTGTTCACTGGCACTATTGTGTGCAAAGCGGGATTTGGGATCCAAGGCCGGGTAATGAGACTCCAGCCCAGCAGCTGCAAGTGGAACAGCTGGAAGTGTTATTTTTATGGGTTATTAATTGACTCTATGAAAAAAAAAAACAAGCCCAGCAAAGGGCTGCAGCCAGCAAGCTGCAGTCCACAGCCATATGACGAGGTCTTAGTGAGAGGAAAAGATAAAATAAAAGAGAGAGCCCAGTACCCTAAAGCCGATTACTTATAGCAATTTCTCCAACGCTAAATATAGAAAAAAATCCTCCCCCATCTTCAGCTCTGTTGGCGGAGATGAGAAAGCACAAGGAAGAAGACAGAGAGAAACTTCATTTCTCACTTAACCCCCTCATGGGCTGCAGAGAGAAACTGCTGCTTTGGTGACACTCCCAGCGCTTCAAACCCGATTCCCCTGACAGCTACGCCCTGACCAGCCCTTCCCTTGGCACTAGTGTGAGCTCCTGCTCCCTGCTGAGCTGCGTGACCGTGCTGCGCAGGGGAGCCAAGCGGGGCAGCTCCCAGTGCCCAGCGCTGGTGGGGCCAGCGGGGTCCGCAGCGCCTCTCTGCTGGGCACAGGAGAGCGAGCTTGCAGAGCCCTCCCTTCCCTTGCCTCCCTCCCTTCGAAAGGGTGAACCACCCACGCTGCCCAAAACCAAAGCAGGAGAAAGCCAGGAGACCTCCTGCCCCCAGTTCTCCTTCCTCCCTGCCTTTCCTGCCGCCGGGGACAGAGGAAGCTACTGGAGACCAGCCCTGCCTCAGCGGCCAGAGTCAGGATAAGCTCCAGGTGCTGGCAGCAGGAGGGGAGAGCACCCGGGCCATTGCCTCGGCAAAACTTACTGCACATCTCCTTAGACCTCAGGCAAATAAATTACAGGAGGCTCCAGCAGAGCTGCTGAGAAGCCAGGAAACCAGCAGAGCATTTCAGGCTTACAGGAAATGAATTTCATCCTTGTCTGGATGCTGACAGCCAGCAAGGCCCTGTCCCCAAGACAGCCCATACTGCTGGCCCAGGCTGTGGCCTCTGGGTTCAGGCCCCAGGCTTAACTTCCGAAAATAAATCACCATGGTACAGCGGAGGTGACGCAGGAGCCACCCCGGCAGAGAGGACAGCCAGGTCACCACACCTGGGTATCACCTGCGCTGGCAGCCAAAGGAGAGGGAGAGGCAGTGGAGATGCGGCTGCTGCTCTGGACCAGCCTTGCCATGATCTTGCCAAAGCTCAGCCTAAGAAAGCCCCCTCCATGGCAGTCTTCGGAGGGAGGCAGCACAGGCCTGCGATCCACAGCTCTGGCACGGGGATTTTTCCCCACTTCCATCACCCACACAGCAAGAGCACTGGAGGACCCCCCAGACCTCCCTTCCCTGTGTTCAGCCATAAGCAAGACACAAGGACATTTCTCTCCATCCCTCTGGCCTGACACTGGCCACCCCCTCTGTTGGGTTTGGGGTATTTCCAGTCCCTCCATGCTCCCAGCTGCACCAGCTCCGTCCCTGGACACGGCTGAGGAAAACCCGCTTTCTGTTCTCATCCTTTGGAGACCACTTCTCTGAGGTGTGTCCAATTCCCTTAGACATACCTTCAACATGAGCGTGCACCTCTGCATCGGAGCCCACCGCTGGCCTTGCTGCCGGGACCGTCTGCTTTCCAGCCAGCCCAGCATTGCTGGGACCCTCCTCTTGCGGGAAAGCTCCTCTTGGAAAGCCAGCTCTGCCCTGTGAAGAGACAGAGAAGTGCCAGGGGACAGGGACAGCCCCAGAACAGGGTTCCCGTGGGGAAGGCAAGGCTGGTACCCAACTTCAGGGCTACAGGGACACATCACCTTTCCCCTCCATCATTAATTCAGCCCAACCAGGCAATTGCTCCGTGTCTGACAACACGGGAGCAGCTGCAGTTTTGCACAGGCCCCTGTGTCCCCACGGGGGCTGCACTTTAACCTGGGTAGGTGGGCTGCAAACGTGCTGCCATGGGAAGGGAATTCAGCATCAGCTGCGTGACCCTGCTCAGGCCTGGGGAGATGCAGGTTGCTCGAGCATCCACAGGTCTGGCAGTACCACATCTCCCCCGTTTTTCCGTTAGGAAGGCTCCGTATATGCCATCTGTACTACCATCACACCTCTCCACAAGTCGTGGTTGTGCAGGGGTAGATGGCGCTTGGGGACAACAGAAGGGAAGGAAGCTTCTTGAGGGGGTGTCAGAACCACAGGTGACCTCGTTGGGGAGCAGAGAGTTGCAGGCAGCCCCTGGGATTGCAAAAGCCTTTGGCCTCCGCTGTGTGGGATGAAGATTTGAGAACAAGGCACATCAAGCGAGCTGAGGAAGAGTGACATTTTCCTCCCCAGCTGCTATCTCCTTGCCCACACAGCCAGCGGGATGACTCCGTACAGCTAATGACGTGATGTGATTAGTAAACAAATGATGCACTTGTACCAAGGAGAAGGAAAAAATAGAGGAAGAGAAGAGAAAGACAAGGAAACAAGCCCCATTTTGGGAAAGCAGGACGCAGCAGTGAGCTCTTGAAAAATCTGCTGAGGAAGGCACTTGAACTGCACATGGGTCGGGCAGATCAATGAAGCTGCAAAGTGGCAGCTCCTGGCAGGCACACAAATCCACTTTCTAATGAAATTTACAGCAAGTGGAATCCAGGTCACTACTCGGAAGCATTCAGTTTATTCCAGGCAGCTTTTAAAATATTTAAGAAATAGCTGTCAAATTAAGCCTGCTCACCTCAGGCTGGAAGGTCCAGCTTGGAGCCATGGCAGATTTCTTAGCTACAGCTTAAAAAACACATATTTTTAATCTTTCTTTGACTGTTCCGCCTCCCC
>NW_010397670.1:6246-6956 GCF_000710305.1 Buceros rhinoceros silvestris | reverse complement strand
CCCCCCAACCGCTGCCGCCTTCGTCATCACAGCACAGTGATTGAAATCAGCTCCTGTCACACAATCCCAGCACGGGTGGGAATGAAGGGCCCAAGGATGCTCCAGCTGTACCCAGCCCAGCCGCATCCCTTCCCCAGGGTCAGGGCAGCAAGACACCCAGACAGCATGACCTTCCTGCAGCCTGTGCTCTCCCTCCAGCAGTAAACTTTAGCGGCTGCTGAAGGAACACCAGCCCTAACAACCGCTCTCCAGGGAGCAGCTAAAAGCAGCCTCTTAGCAGAGGTGAACCGTCGGTACAGGCTGAGCGATGCCGCGTGGCAGGATCTGGGCTGGGCTGCGGCTGCCAGCACTGCTCCCAGAGGTCATGCTTTCAGAGAGCTGCCAGAGCCTCTTCAGCAGGTGAAGGAGAGGGAAGAAAAACAGGCAATTCTCTGCTTGTTTACCCGGCAGAAGCAGCCACAGCCCCAAATCTCCACGTTCTCAATTCCCGTACAAATCAGAGTGAAAGTGCAGACATTTCCTCTTCCGACAATGCAAAGTTCAGCACATTGCAATAACACCCTGAGGGCATGAACCGATTCCTGACCCAGCTCAAGCAAGGTCCAACCTGCCAGGCACACACCTCAGAGCTTCTCCAGCCTAAGCACAGGAGCAGAGGAGGGAGAGCAGAAGGTGCCTCAGAGCACGGCCGGGCTCCCAGCATATGGCTG
>NW_010397670.1:2173-6109 GCF_000710305.1 Buceros rhinoceros silvestris | reverse complement strand
AGAGTGACCCAGCAGACCAGCCACGAGGCCTCACGGCTACAGGGACCAAGGTCTTAGTGCAAGGGGAGAGGTCACATCCACAGCAAAGCGCTTGCTGTGACATGTTTTGGAGGGCAAAGCCATTTTCCCTACTGCTCACCTACCTTGGCAGCCCCCTGCCTGCCTCTGGCCCCCAGTCACTGCAGCCGGGGCATCTCTGCTGCCCACTCAGGAGCTGCTCCCTCTCGGTGGGTCTGGCTTCCCCCCAGCCCAGCTCCAGCGCTCAGGATTCGGCCTGTCTGCACCTGAAGTAAAACACGGGAGCATATGAAACACTCCTGCCTCCTTCCTCGTTATTTTTGACTCACACACACAAATATCCATTTCATGCTCAGCTGATGAAGGATTCGCTTGGCTGGGATACGATGCTGGCTGCCACTCTGCACCTGGATTTGTACCAGGATCTAGCACCAGAGGACACAGCTGGTCTCTGACCTACCTTCCATCTGTCTCCTGGGCTTGGATGAGAACCCCAGGATGTGACTGCTGGGCACCGCTGCTGCACATCACAGCCCTGTAGGTCCTTTCCCTCTGCTCTGCCCTGCAAGAATATCAGGGCATGGCAAAGGCTGCGCATGGAAAGGATGAGGAGGGACCAGCAGTACAGAGAACAACCCTTCACTGCACAGCTCCACAAGCTTCCTTCCCTCTCCCATCAAAGGTCCTTCGTCCTCTCAGTCCCAAGGGTCTGCCCTCTCACTCAGGAAACGGGGCAGAGATTTTAAATCCAGAACATCACGCATGGTCTCGTTAAAAACAACCAACCCAGGTGAGAGCACAAAAGAGATTCCAGCAAAACCCCGCAGCCCAGCAGAGCAGGGTGCCTTGCTGAGGGGGTTTACCTTTACACATCGTTTATGACCTCTTGGCCAGTCCCAGGTTTTCTATTCCCCTGGAAACTCAAACACCAAAAAACCCAAATCATGCCAAATGCAGATGGTTTGGGGGGTTGTATTTTTGTTTTTTTCTTCAGAATCTTTAAAGAAAAGGAAGAAGCTGTAATTCTAGAGCACTGAATTTGGGATCAAGGAAGAAGCACAGCATCACAGAGCCCCAACCTTTCTGTAGCCAGGAAGCATCCTTCAGCCTGGGGATACACAGGAGACAGCCGGACCAGGGCTCTCTGACCAGGATTCATTAGTGGTGAGGAGAGTCCTCATTTCATCAGTAAAACACCCCCTGAAGTCCTGCCTGGAAGCGAGGGGGTCCCCCCTCAGCCTTGGCCCACACCACCTTCTCTGAGACCAATTTTCCTCCTTTTCCATTCAGCGGATCCTGATTAGTCTGGAAAGAAGACGAACATGCTGCTCTGGCTCAGCAGGTTATAAAGACTTTATCAAGCACAAGCCTCCTTATGAGGCCGTGCTGGCGGGTGGCTGAGCCATGTGTGGCACTGTCCCTTGTCACCAGCGTCTGAGAGGGCACTGACTGCTGTTCCTGCACCTGCAGCCAGAGCTCGCCAGTGGAGAGGCTTTTTTTTTTTCCCCCTGTTATAGAGGAAATAAAGTTATTACAGAGAACTTGCACCCTGGTCTAAGAGTCCTGACCTGCAGTTTTACTTCGCCCAAAGCAAGTCTGGCATCCAAATGGGCTGAAAAACCACGTGATTCCCTATGAACGCTACCGCGCCACGTACAGTGATGGGGTCACAGCCCCACCATGGGCTGGGGCACTTTCCTGACAGAGAAAGGGAATCTGTGGCATGTCAGAAAGGGCAGTATTTCCTGAAATTCAAGCGCTCCGACTCTGCCATCCTGCGGTTCAGTGCACATATGCTCATTTTTGCGCTTAAGATGGGGCTGCCTGCTGTCCTGGGCAGGGCTGCCGGGCAGCTGTGGCAGGGAGCAGGCACTGCTGGCTGGGGCTGACCTCACCTTCAGCACCAAGATCTCCAGGGCCTCGAGTCCAGCAGGATTATCCCCTGCAGTAAGAACAACTACTGGCAAATCATTAAAAAGCGCAGTTCTGTGGTTAGAAGCAGGAGGGAAGATTGCAAGCAGCGTCTGTGCGGTGCCCTGGGTTTACGTTGCAGGATGGATACAAATCTCCCCACAAAAACACAACAGGCTTAAGTTTTTCCAAAAAGCCACAGGACAGGCAGAGCATGACCTCACCAGTCAGAAATGCCGGAGCTGAGAAAGCCGTGCTCAGGCAGCAGGCTGGGACATGCCGAGACAGCGAGGCTGTAGCTCCCCGACCCACGGAGCTGACGTAAGGGCCTGACACTGCCAAAAGGAGAGGTCCGGCTCGCCCAGTGCCCACCGGGACCTCCTGTGGGCCAGCCTAGCTCCTTATCCAGCAACAATAAAATGCTTTTCTGCAGGCGTGTGAGGTGCGTCAGCTCCCTGCAAGGAACAAGAAGAGGCAGCCTGAGCTGGGCAGGGTGAGTGCTGCAGCCATCCTCCCGCAGAGCCGGGCTGGTGGAGCAGCTCCTACCCCGGTGTCCCCAGAGTGGCTGGAGGAACCGCGTTAGGGCCGTGTGGACTGAGCAGAGTTCCCGTGTGCTGGGAAACAGGGACCCAAGAGCGTAAGGAAGAGCAGAGGGGAGCTGAGCTGCCCGGGGCTGGAATAACAGGTTGGATGCTGCAGCAGGGCACCCACCCGCCCATGCACAGGATCAGAGCTGCTGCCGTCCACCGAGCTGTTCTCCAGCAGGCTGACAGAGCCAGAGCCCGAGCAGGAGCCCCAGGGGCCACATGGGGCTGTGCTGGGTGGGGAGGGAAGGCACCGCGCTGTCTCGGGGCAGGACAAAGCAGCGCTTGGAGGGCCACCAGGTCTGTGACCTGCCAGAGAGCAACGGGCCCTCCAGCAAGGAAAAACCTTCATCCAACAACTCACGCTTCCCCTCGGCTCACCGTCAGGGCGGGGAGCGTGTCCTGGCAGATAACGCATTGCTCTGGAGACCCGTGTACTCGCGATACGAGCTGTTCTTACCCGCTCGGGAAGGAACAGCTTGCGAACGGCACAAACAAGTGCACAGCTCAACCTTATCACAGCGCACAGGGTGCAAACGGTGGATGAGGCTCCTCCAAACAATTACTCATGCTTTGACGGTCAGGTTGTGTTCACAAAAACATGGAGCCACAGTGGTGGCCAAAGCACTTTGTGCACAACCTCCTTCACAGCCAGGGAAGAAAAATAAATGGCATGTGCTTGGAGAGCCGGGGCACAGCACTGCTTTGGGGCCAGAGCGTGCTAAGGTGCAGCTCACACCCACCACCCCACACCAGCACCCTCAGCACCCTCCCGGGGTCCCTCTGCAACTCATGCAGGGCTTGCAGCCACCCTCACATTGCCCATCTCCAAGCTGCTGGGGACACATGAAATCCTCCAGAGAGACCAGCTGTGAGACACTGCCCACCTTCACACAGGGAAGAGAGAGCGGCGAGGGAGAGGGGGACGAGCACCACAGGGTTTAAAACCACTTTGTTTGGGGAGAGCTGGAGCTACTCACAGCACAGGGCTCAAAACATACCCTTGTGATACCAGCACTGCCTGGCCAGGGTGACCACCCGCTCTCTTCGTCTTGGCAATTAAGTCTTAGTGGCTCTTCAAGAAGCTCACAGCAGCTTCGAGTTGTAGGAAAACTAAAAGGGCAATTGATAAGCAAACCCGGGCACACTCCTCTTCACCGAGCAGGTGAGCAGGGACGGGGGATGCATCGATAAAACATACCCTTGTGATACCAGCACTGCCTGGCCAGGGTGACCACCCGCTCTCTTCGTCTTGGCAATTAAGTCTTAGTGGCTCTTCAAGAAGCTCACAGCAGCTTCGAGTTGTAGGAAAACTAAAAGGGCAATTGATAAGCAAACCCGGGCACACTCCTCTTCACCGAGCAGGTGAGCAGGGACGGGGGATGCATCGATGCAGACTGAGTCACTCCAGCTGATAAACAAG
>NW_010397670.1:1543-1853 GCF_000710305.1 Buceros rhinoceros silvestris | reverse complement strand
TAGAGCAACGACCGACGTCAGCCGCTGGACGGTTTTCAGAGCAAGACCCCGGGACTGATGCCAGGACGGGCTGGGGACCACGCTTGGCAGTCACAGGCATATGAGCGTGTCAAGGCACGGCATGCCCCAAGGAGAAGCTGGGGAAAAGCACTTTTTTTTTAAAGGCAAATGGTGACCAGCTCTGTGCTGACCATTTCTGAAGTAACACTTCAGAGAGAACACTCACATTATTTTTGCAGAAGCCACAAGGTCAGAAAGATGTAACATTTCTTTGAAAACAAAGCAAAGGCAGAAGAGCCGTGGCAGGACT
>NW_010397670.1:545-1216 GCF_000710305.1 Buceros rhinoceros silvestris | reverse complement strand
CACGAAGACCAAGCTCCACACTGTCCACAGACCCCACCGGGTACCAGCAGCTGGAGGAGCGTGAGCTCCCCCCATCCCCAGCCGCAGCAGTCCTCTGCTTCGGGTCCTCCTCAAGCACTGCGAGTGCTGGAGCAAAGCCAGCACGGCTGGGTTTGGTTCTGCTCAGGAATTCATTCTCAACATGACACTTAAGAGAAAAAATTTAGCGAAGAAGAAGTCCCGTACTCGGCCAAGGGGCCAGCGTGGCCGCCACGAGACAAGCAGCTTCTACAGCGCTTCCTACAGGCACCGAGAGAGGGAACCCGCAGGGCCCTACAGCAGCACAGGGCCACCGCACTTCCCAGCACATCAGCCTCGGGCTTGGGCTGTTGCCGACCATGTGGACATCTCTACCTGTGAAAGGACCCAGGAGCCGGGCTCTGTGCAATGCAAGTCCAAAGTTACTCCTCGCTGTTAGCAGGGGCACATTTTACTACTCGGCTGGAAGGAAAGGGAACTTGGCACGTGCAAGTCAACTCTCCAAGGAACCTCTTCCAGGCACCTGCCCTGGAGGTGGTGGGCACCGACTCTTTCAAGCCTACAGCAGAACTGCCTCCCCGGGCACACACGCACGTTGATTACGAGTAACTCCAGCAGCCGGGGCCCAGCTCCATCCCTCCAACCGACCGGCT
>NW_010397670.1:0-337 GCF_000710305.1 Buceros rhinoceros silvestris | reverse complement strand
GAAAGCCCGCCTGTTTTCCAGTTCCAGCGGCTGCGAACCATTCTGCAGCGCTTCGCACCATCTAGTGGAGGTGGGAGCTTGGCACACCGAGGAGCTGCTCCCGAATCCTTCAGCACTGCTCAGTTCAAGACTGAATTACACCTACAGATCCCCACAGCAATCTCGAGATGCGAGTGCCCGGGCACCGTCACCGCTGTCAGGGTGGCAGTTTTACACACCTGCACACTCACAGCACGTTAAACATCTGTTTATGCACGACAGAGTCATAGAATCACAGAACCGGTTTGGTTGGGAGAGACCTTTAAGATCGAGTCCACCCGTTCCCCCAGCACTGCCA
>NW_010397669.1:4551-4838 GCF_000710305.1 Buceros rhinoceros silvestris | reverse complement strand
GGGAACGCTCCTTCACCGGGTGCACCTTGGAGCGCGGTGGCTTCTTTGGTATCGGGGGAGGCACCTTCTTCTCCTCCTGCACAGACAACGGGGGTTCAGGGCGGGCGTGAGGCTGGGACCTCCAGGGAACGGGCATCCTGGGGGGCTTGGCACAGCCAGCTGGCAGGTGCAGATTTGGGGTTTGGGTGCAGATGTGCTTGGGGAGGAGAAGGGAGGGAGAGGTGACAGGGGACGAGTGACAGCGGCACGGCCCGGTACTTACCTTGGGCTCCATGATCTTCCACCCG
>NW_010397669.1:3749-4387 GCF_000710305.1 Buceros rhinoceros silvestris | reverse complement strand
CCGCGAACTTCATGCTGACGTCCTCAATGGAGAGCTGTAGGAGGTCCCAGAAGCCAGCCAGGTCTTGGAAGGTGGGCACAGGGAATGCGTTGGGATCCTGTAGGGACAGCAGGACAGTGTCATCCACTTCCACCCACGGCTCTGCTGGCTGCTGGGGAGGTCTCTGCCCAGCTCTCCCCCACAGCATTACAAAGATCCTTCTCCACCAGTTAAGGGTACGAGACCCCCAGCTCGCTGACCCACAGCACCGCTACCCGGCACTCACCATGTTCTGCTGGCAGAGGCGGTAAAACTGCTGCACCTTCTGGGACATGAGGAGCTGGGCACTGCCCACCGCGCTCCGGATCTTCTCCAGGACTGGCAGTGGGGAGAGCAGACAGTCAGAGCTCCCGTGGGGCACGGAACCTCTCCCCTTTGGGGACAGCTCAGACCCCCGCAACCCATGTGGCATCTCCTCCCTCGTCCAGATCCCACAAGTCCCAGAGGGTTTGCCAATGTTTTTTTCCTCCACCTATTCTCTTTAGCCTTGGTAGGGGAGATTCTCCAAGGTGGGAGCACTGCAGGACTGTGGCTAAATTTCCCTAGTCCCTCCCCCACTCACTCTCCTCCGGGCAGGCCGAACTCCTCGCCCTCCCTTC
>NW_010397669.1:3024-3660 GCF_000710305.1 Buceros rhinoceros silvestris | reverse complement strand
TGGCTACCTGCCCCTAGTCCCTCCCCAACTCACTCTCCTCCGGCAGGTCGTAGTCCTCGGCCTCCCTCTCCATCTGCTGGCACCAGCCCTCCATCTTCTCGACCTCCGCCTGCAGCAGTTTGATGAACCACTCGCCATCACGGTGGCAGGGGGAGGTGCGGCCGGAGTCGGGGAGGCTGCGGGAGCCCCGTTCCATCCAGGCATCCCGCCGGGGCACCTCCACAGTGTCATACTGCAACTGGTAGTCCTCCCGGTAGGCCCACTGCCCCTGCGTGTGCACCGTCTTGTACACCGCGTACTGCCGGCCGGTCTCAGGCTCCGAGGAGTGCCGCTGGAAGGGCCGCCCAAACTGCAGGGCTTTGTCCTCGGTGGCTACGGCCAGGCTGGTGAAGCCCTCCAGCTCCAGGTCCGCCTGCACACCCGCTGTCACACTGTTGGAGCGCTTGAAGCGTGCTCGCCTGTGGAGAGCGAGAGCGCATGGGGACCCTGGCAGCCAGCGAGGACAGCCAGGGTGCCCTGTCCCCACCTCAGTACCAGGGTGGGCACGGGCAGGGTGAGGGATGCCTGCAGGCACGACAGGGCTGGGGACACCAGTCTGGATCTGGGAGCATTCAGGGTCGTGGGGACAGCCCTGAG
>NW_010397669.1:2437-2824 GCF_000710305.1 Buceros rhinoceros silvestris | reverse complement strand
GGATGGAGAGGAGCACACACCGGGGCTGTGTGGGCACGCTGCCAGAGCTCCCCTCGCTCACAGCACACGGCACTCCCACCCCAGCCAAAACATCACGTTTAGCTGCAGAAGATCCCAAATGTTTCATCTGCACCTGGGCTGAGCTCAAAGCCCGGAAGAGGAGGTGTGAGCACAGGGCGAGAGCCCCTTCCCGGGGCAGCAGCAAGAGCTGAGGGCAAAGGGAGGGCCAGATCCTGCCCCAGGTCAGGGCACCCAGGCTGGGACGGGGGTGGTGCTGAGCTCTGGAGGGTCTCAGCTGGAGGACAGAGGGAAAAGATGCTGCAGGCCAGCGGTGGTGTGCGGAGCTAAGGGAGCCCGGGGGGGACTCAGTGCAGCGAGCGTGGCAGG
>NW_010397669.1:1547-2313 GCF_000710305.1 Buceros rhinoceros silvestris | reverse complement strand
GTGCAGCGAGCGTGGCAGGTCTCAGCCCAGCCCAGCCGCGTGGTACCTTTTGTCCTCCTCCACCTGCACCCCGATGGAGTGGAACTCCCTCTGGCTCCGGCTCTCTGTATCCGAGTCAGAGATGGCCTCAACCTGCAGAGGGGCAGAGGGAGAACGCTAGAGGGTGGCCCCGACACACAGCACAGCAGCTCAGCATGGCCCAAGGCACTGGGGCAGGCTCAGAGCCGGCTCAGAGCCCACGGGGAGGAGCGAAGCCCACCTGGATGCCGATGGAGGGTCGCCACTTGCGCTGCCGAGCCAAGCTCCTCAGCTCCTCCCGGCCGGGGATGGCCTTGATGATGAGCGTGGAGGGCTTGGGAGTGGCACGAGGTTGGACTGGAGGCAGGTCGAGGGACACGGCCGTCACCTTGGAGCTCTCCAGGCTCTCGGCTGAGTTGCAGCGGGCCGCAGCATCTTTGGACCAGGCGGGACTGCGGGAGACCTCGCCGGGCAGGTAGCTCTCGTGGGTGGACTCAGTGCTGCTCTGCGCCGTGATGGAGATGAGGGGTTTGGCTTTGGTTCCTGGAGGGATGGGAGGTGGAGCTTTTCTGTAACTGAAGGCTGTTGTGGGAGAGGCGCAGGATGAAAAGGCACGTGAAAACACAGACACTTGCTCATTTCCCGCCACGAACAGGGGCCCCGGGGGGATGGTGCCCACCTCCTCCCGCAGCATGGGGCTCTCAGCTGGCTGAGATCCAGGCTGGAGCTCAGAGGGGCAGTTTGGCCA
>NW_010397669.1:515-973 GCF_000710305.1 Buceros rhinoceros silvestris | reverse complement strand
CAGGAAGATTGGGGGGGTCCCTCACACAGTCGAGCCCCCGCCACCCCCTGGTACTCACAAGTGCTGGGCTTCAGGATGCTGCTGGTGATGGGTTGCCCGGCGGGGGCCGACATGGAGAAGAGCGAGAGGCAGTCGTCGTCCTGGGAGCAGCCCGCCTGGATGGCCCGCAGGTAGCTGTGGCTCCGCATGCGGAAGCAGCCGGGCAGGTCCAGCGCCTCCACGGCCTGTGACTCCACCTCGCCAAACACCGACTCGCAGACGGCCTCGAACTGGTGGTTGAGCTCGTCGTTGATCTGGGGAGAGCGGCGGGTGAGGCTGGGGGCGGTGAGATGCTCAGAGGAACATCTACCGCCCACCCTGCCCCAACCGGCCCCGCAGCAGCTGTGGCGTGGGTCCTTACCTGGCCGGTGGTGAAGGAACGGCTGTAGCTCTGTCCCCGCGGGGGGATTCGTGGCGGG
>NW_010397669.1:0-371 GCF_000710305.1 Buceros rhinoceros silvestris | reverse complement strand
CTGGGACAGTTACAGATATATGAATCAGAATAGTGCCTACTTGCAAACCTAATGAGAGACAGTGGGAATAGAAGGGATCGCACCAAAAGCAACACACTCCAGCAGAGCATTTGGAAACGCAGCCGCAGCGATGCTCCCGCCGGCCACCACCGCTGTCCCCCCTCCTCACCACCCCAAAATGCTGTTCTGGGGGTACGGAACGTTCCCCCATGGTGCGGAGCTGCTGGAAGGGTACGTGCCCACTCCGGGACCAGGGATGAGGAGCCAGCCTGTCACCCACTGTGACTGGGGCATGTCCCAGTTGCCTCCTTTTGAACACACCACCCCACCCTCTGCACGAGGCTACGGCAGTGGGTCCTACCACAAAGCCC
>NW_010397668.1:3086-3302 GCF_000710305.1 Buceros rhinoceros silvestris | reverse complement strand
ACCGGGGGCATCGACGTTAATCCGTGCAACCACCTCTCAGGGATGGGACCCGGCAGGTTGGGGCGATCCCGTGGGAGCAGCATCTGTGTTGAGTCCCCAGCACGGGGTGGTGCGGTGGGGTGGAGCGAGCTGGGGCTGGGGGAGATGGAAGGAGGCCAGGGAGGAGAAAACGGGGCCAAGGGCTGGATTTCCAAGGCATCACCTGCTTTCATTAAA
>NW_010397668.1:2054-2575 GCF_000710305.1 Buceros rhinoceros silvestris | reverse complement strand
TGGGCTGTGCTGCCGGACCGCGAGGCGTCCCTCCTCCGTACCCCTCCGTGGGACCCCGTCAATGAACCCACCCCCGGTTTGCTGCGGGCAGGGCTGGAGCTTGTGCACCGAGGCCGGGGAGGGTCTTTACCACCGAGCTCACAGGTATTGCTGGTGGGGACGTGTCTTCCATGCACTGTGTTGGCTCTTAGACGTGGAACCTGCCTTGGAAAATATGGTGAGAACTGGTTTGCTGGCCCTGTCCCTGGTCCTGCTGGTCTGTCCGTGTCCAGCCAGGCTCCCCGCGGGCAGGGCTGGAGCTTGTGCACCGAGGCCGGGGAGGGTCTTTACCACCGAGCTCACAGGTATTGCTGGTGGGGACGTGTCTTCCATGCACTGTGTTGGCTCTTAGACGTGGAACCTGCCTTGGAAAATATGGTGAGAACTGGTTTGCTGGCCCTGTCCCTGGTCCTGCTGGTCTGTCCGTGTCCAGCCAGGCTCCCCCGGGGCTTTGCATTCTGCAAGTGACTTTTCCCGCAGAA
>NW_010397668.1:1527-1843 GCF_000710305.1 Buceros rhinoceros silvestris | reverse complement strand
GCTAGCCCAGGTCTCAGAAATTTTTTTTAATCCCTTTTCCACGCCCACAGCCTGCTTCACGCTAGGATTGAGGTGGTCACCCACGTTAAGTGCTGGCTGCTGGTCTGGGTGTGGAGCTGGTGAGGAGGCACCAGGACGGGCAAGGAAAACCCTTTTTCCTGGAGGCGCTGAGCTCTTCCCTGCTCTGACCTAGATGTCAGTTTAATGCTCCGGCAAGCCCCGAGACTCGCACATGAAGTTGCCCAGGGGAAGATGATATTTCAGGAACACAGAAGCTTCTCAGCAGTGGCAAAGTGCATGAGCTTTCCCTGGCAGG
>NW_010397668.1:678-935 GCF_000710305.1 Buceros rhinoceros silvestris | reverse complement strand
AAGGTGGTGTGAGCAGAGATGCCGTGCTGGGTAAATCCAGGTTTACACACTCGTCCAGCGCTGTGGCTATCGGGTCTGAGCTCCCAGGTGGGATCCAGCACTGAACACGGGGAGCACCGCTCGCCTTCGCCTCTCTGCTCTCCTCTTTCCATCTGTTAATTACTTTAATGAAGGGCGCTGTGTTCCCCCAGGAAGTGCCTAAGCCCGGCTTGTGCGCAGGCTCTGAGGTGGCTGAGATCTCTGAGGAGCTCTGACAG
>NW_010397668.1:0-406 GCF_000710305.1 Buceros rhinoceros silvestris | reverse complement strand
GAGCCGGTCCCCTGCCCTGGGGCTCCTCCATCAGCCCTCGCTGCTAGTGGGGGACCAGATGTTCTCTGCTCCTGTCCGGGTGGTCATGCCCTCTCCTTTCTTCCATGCTCCCCAGTGTTCTCTCTGACCCCGCTGGGCTCTCCTGGGGGTCTGTGGGGGCTTGTCCCACCGGGTCCCCCCACCCGTTGCTGTCGGAGCCTTCGTGGCAGGCACTGCCCGGCACAACCAATGTGACCGAAAAGTCGACACTTTCGTCTCCCGTTCCCCCGCACCTGCGGGTTCTCCCGTGGATGATTTGGAGCCGAAAGCCTGTGCTCTGGCACCGGGAGAGGGTTCCCGAGTTAAAATAATCTCTGCCAGCAGCTGAAGTGACAGAAGCCCCATTAACAGCAGCATATGCCTGAAA
>NW_010397667.1:32516-53812 GCF_000710305.1 Buceros rhinoceros silvestris | reverse complement strand
GGGGCTCCGGCCGTGGGAGAGCGGCGCGCAGGGGCTGCCTGGGCAGCTGAAGGGCAGAAGCCTGGCCCTAAGAATGCAGGCTTTTCCTTCTTCTCCATTCTCCCCTGGCGCTGCCCCCACAAAACTGTGCCAGGGTGTGCCTCGGGGCTGCTGGACAGCACAGGGGCCAGGTGTTTCCTCAGAGGTTTAGGGAGAGATGCTCGAGTCCGGCTCTGGTAGCAGGAAGTAGCAAGGCAGGTGCAGGAATACGCCTCCTAGCATTAGGTCTGAAATTTATCTCAAAGCATTTCTTCATCCCAGATGGAGACGCTGTCACCCTCTTGCACTTAAAATGGGCAAAGAGCTTCTCAAGGCTTTAGTGTCACTGATCTGGCAAAAGAGTGAGCCTGCATGGAGCTCCTTGCAGAATTATAAGCCTCCATTGTTAAAGATTTTTGGGAAGAAATTGCATTTTTTTCAGAAAAATTTACAGTTACATGTAGTGTAAACTTACGCCGTGCATGAACTTAGCATGAATTGTGCTTAGCTAAGCCCGTGTTGGTACTCAGCTTCCTCTTGAGTTCTAGTTGTATCTGAAACATACAAACATACCTGCCTAGATACACTGTTAAACCAAAATGTATCATTTTAATGTTTGCCTAGGAAGCATAACTACTTCACTTAACTTTTACTCTTTTGCCTTTATTAATCTGTAGATAAGGAACGTGGATTAGAAAGAATATGTCCTCACTGCTTCCAGTTCATGGTTCCTGATAGCTACCGGGTGCGTCTCAAACCAAAGATGAAAGTGACTCCACAGATAGAGAAAGTTCTTAAACGAGAGATGAAGAACCATAAACTTAATATGAAACAAACAAAGCTTTTGAGAAAGTACAGGGAGTCAAGAAGTGTTCTGGTAAGGCTATTTACTTGGAACTGCCAAATGCCTGGTGTTCCCCTGAAACCTTTCAGTGGCATAAAAAAGAACATAAGAAATCTTTCTCTTGGAAGAGGACTTCACACCTACACGTTTTCTTTTTTTCATGAGCACACAACTCTTCCTTTCTTTTGGGATAACTTTTATTCACAATGAAAATTTTTAAAGTTTGCCCTCCACAATAGAGAGATCATGACCACAATGACAAGAACAGTAAGCTTCCCCCCCCAAAAAAGACCAAACCCAACCCTGCATGTCAGAAAAGCTACACAAAGAGCTCTGCCCTCCCTGTGATCTCTTTAGCAGCAGACTGGGCAGACTCTCCAGATGTCCAAGATCTTGCTAAAAATTGTTTCCATTTGGCATTTCCAGTGTCAGCTGCTGTATCATTTGCATAGCTTTGCAAAAATGGCAGGAGTGGCAGATTTTTGCCCCTTCCTTTTTTTTCTGTGAATGTGTCAGAATTAGGACCAGGCAACTCTACTAGATACAGAGCCTTAATGTGGCCAGGTAGGTCCTAAAATCCATTAGAATCCTTAGAAATCCCTTGCTAAGAATACCCCAAAACATACCTCAGAGGAAGACCATGCACTTGGCTGAAGTCATGCTGGTTTTGCCGGTACACGTAGCTCGACATTTATGGCCTTTGTTTTAGCTCTGAAGAAGGGCCCGAGTGACTGATAGGTTGTCAAGTTTTTTTGAGTTTTATCAGTTGTGCAGAAATATATTTACTCAACAAGCTTTACTTCATTTATTTCAGTAGACTCGTGGCCACATCAGATTATAGTTACCTTCTGTACAAATGGAGTCTTTTACATGTGTCTGTTACTGTTCACAGGAAGTCTTCTATAACTAAACCACGTAGGTAATTTAAGTGAGTTAATCTTGCTCTCGAGGTTTCAGTTCTTTTTCCTAAAATTACTGAGGAATGTAAGTTTAAATACTATATTTTATACTAATTGCTATTATTTGAAGAATATTTATTTTTAATGTAGTGTTGCCAAGGCATGCCCTACTATTAAAACAGGTTATCTGAATGGATGTTTTAGTCAATGAGACAGCACCATGTTGTGCCCAGCTGCTGCTGGCACACTTGGCATTTTCTCAGGTCAGAGTCTGCTGGTTGGGGAGTAAAATTTGCAAAATTATTTAAGAGTCAATAGCACAAAATTAAACTGAGGAGGTATCACAGGTTCTTAGCTGTCTGGGAACAGACTCCAGAAAGTGTCTGTTCAGGCGCTCCAGAAAGGCATCTTTGCTCTCCAAATTGTAGATCGTAGCTGATCAGCAGAAAGGGCATCTGAGAAGCTGGAATCTTTGTTTTACTTTTCTGGGATCACAAACGTTTAGCGTACATGAAGAACTGACTCTTTAGACAACTGATGAACAGTGTCCTATAGAATTATGATTGGTTCTTAGATTTATTCTGTAGCTGGAGCTGTTTGTAGGATGCACTGTGCACTCATATGAGTAGTTTAAAATTAACTTTTAAATAGGTCCAGATTAAACTGGGTAATACTCTAATCTTGGGATGTATTTACAGTTTGCTGCTCTTGTGTTCTGCTCAGTTCTGTCTGCATTTGTGCTGTGGATTATGATTTAAGTATTTCTGGTCTTAAATGTTTAAAATACTGTCAACAACTGACAGCTTTCAAAATTAACAATGTAGATCCCTCTAATCTAATACCGGAGACTTGAGAAAATGAAAATTGGAGTGTGGTTGAAAATTAGACCAAGCAACAATGTGACAGGTTGTGCCTCTGATACATTTCTTAGCAAGTAGAACTTGATTTGGGAATGCTTCTGCCATGAAAAGCCATATAGCATAGAAACTGTTTGAGGGCTTTTAAAATTTTTGGAGTTAACTGCCTATGCAATTCAGGGAATGGAAGCTAGCTGTGCAGTGCTATGATTAATCCACTAATTCGTGCCTTGTAAGGTGTTCACCTCCACTGATAGTCCGTGAAGTGCTAAATCGTCGTGAGATGTTTGGGTTTTTTTCCATCTGAATTTCATTTAGAAGAACTAAAAATACATCAATACCTGAGATATATATGTTAATGATCTTTGTCCTTTTTAGTTTGTTAGGCTAGCAAAATAATGTCTAAAAGGAGTCGAAACACGTAGTTGGAAACACTTAATTTCTGCATTTCTAAATGTAATTCTTTCTAAGCAACCTGAATTTAGGTAAAAAGTGACACGTTTTGAAATGAAGAATGATTTGGCATAGGTGTTTTCAAAACTGCTTAGGCATTTTTGTGACATCCTTTTGAGTATGTTTTTTTTAACCAGAAACATCACATAACTGTGGTTTTCAGTCAGTGTAATTGTGTGCCTCAAAAAGTTGTCTGGCTGCATTACTCTCATGTCTCCTAGTAAGAGTAGTTGCCATGGCAGTAGGGGGTATCAGGAATATCTGACCGTCTCTGTGACTGTCAGACATTATTTGTTCTGATGCACCTCTGCAACACACTGTGCTGATGGGAGTTCCCTGCAGCCCAGAGGTACACAGATATAGAAGAGAAAGTGTCCTTTATTTAGAACCTCCTCCATACATTAGTAAGCATTTTTGCACTAGAAGGAAGCCTTTTCTTTGTTCACCAAGACTTGCTGTTAATAGCTACAGATGACTGTTTCTAGAGAGCTTGGTAATTTAAATTTTTAATCTCAAGACTGTCTGGGAAGTGTGTAATATAATTTCATCAGGGATGGAATATGCTAATGATCACACTATATGTCATGTTTTTAGCAAAATACAAGTACCCTTAAGGTGTACTCAAGATACCAGATATCCAGGTCAGGTGCTGTTTCATCGTCCTGTTTTGACCGGGTTGTTTTCTGTATTTCACTGTACAACATTACATTCAGAGTTACAGGTCTCCTGAAATTAGTTGATAGGGGACTGGAGTAATTTCTAGATAAACCCATAGGATGTGCTTGGCTTAAGGAGCCTGAGTGAAAGCACTGGGTCTAAAGTGTATGTTGCTTGATAATATCTCATGTTTCACTTCAGTAAATATTTAATTTGTGTCATGATATTTGGAGAATAGTTTGGATAATTCTTCCAGTGGCTTTATAACATAAAGGTGGAGTGACTGAAAGAACGGTTGGTATTTCCTTTCTTCTCTCCATAGCTGGTTACTTGCAACTCTTGCAACAAAACAACAAGACATTATGGTAAAAGCAGAGATTTTCTGGCTACCAAGACACAAAAGGCTGTCACACCAAGTATTAGATCTAGCCTGAAGACACCAGATGTAAAAATTCAGTCTGCAAACAAAGTGACACCTGTAAATTGCAGTAGGCTGGGATCTAAAGGGAACAGTCCTTCATCACTTCCCAGGTACTTGTTTCTCTCCTGTTTCAAGGGGCACTTTGCTGATTGGCTGTATCATGTCTTGTTGGGAAAGGGCATCATACACTGCTTTCAGATCAGTCACTTAATGAACTTTCCATCAATGACTAAGTATTCTTCTTCAGTGGTCTGATTAAGAACTATTTTAACTTTCCAACCTTTAACACCAAAGATTCTAATGAAAAACAACTGTGTGCAAAAAATGATCTATTATGTTTTTGTCATTAATGTCAAATGGCTGGCTTAAAATTTGCATAACAAAGCTGTGCTTCTAGCTCACTTTCACATGAAAAAACACATTCTGATTTTTTCACACAAATTAAATATATGTGCTTTCATAGTTGCTTTGTGTGAATTCTGATTCCTCACCTTTAAGACATTTGAGTCTTTTGTTTTTCAGAACACGTGTATCCGGGCAGGCATCAACCAGCTCTGCTTCCAAGACTCCCAGAAACTCCAAGTTTCATTTTTCTAAGCTAAAACGGATGCTTAATCTAGAAGAAAAAGAGAGAAGCCAGAAGGCAGATTTAAAAACCTTCTTGACATTACTGTAGCTAAAGATAACAGCTGTAAAGATTATAGCAATAAATACTGCATTTAGTAAATCAGTGAAGCAATTTCTGTACAACTCAGGTAACTGAAGTTATCTATGCTGTCAAAGAATAGACCATATTTTTTAGAAGGAAGCTCTGTTTCTAAGGGGACTGATTGACTGCAAGAGGGAGATGAGAAAATAGGCAGTCTAACGTGCTTGGGAATCTTGAACATGTTTTGCCCAGTTCTAATGACCCAAGAATTTAACCTAGCCTTTACACAGGTTCCAGAATAACTTGCTCTTTAAGACAGGACTCACATATAAAGAGAGAGAAAACAGCATATCACCAGGTTAAGTTTCTTCATTTTCTTAAGAATTTGGTCTGTAGATGATACTGGTCCCAGGATAACACAGAGCCTTGTAAAACTGCATTCTAATGTGGGATGCTCTGAATATCAGCTCACAGCTCCATGCTAGACTGCTGGATTTGTACTGCTACGGCAGGGCACCGTTACAAAGAATATGGGATGCTTTCCGGTTGCTCCAGTGCTACCAAAATGGGTCATGCTTGTCTCGTTCGGGAACGACTAAGGAGAGAACCTTTTTCTTGAATGTCATCTGCTTTCATCAGGCTTCAGAGTTTCTTCCTTCCTGGACTTTAATCTGGAAAACTGGGTTTGTCCTGGACAGTAGTGAACTCATTGCACCAAAGCGTTTTGATGTGAACAAACAGTTGTCAAGGTTAAAGAGGTCTCCATGGTCAAATTTTACATTTTCAATTTGGCACGGAGAAAGGACATAGAAAGTCAGTGTTCGCCACTGAGTTTATAGCCTTGTCCTGCACATGGTCTGCAACGACAGTTCTGCAAATCCTGCTTCTGATTTCCCCTCTGGAAAGAGAATCAATCAGTTAGTTAAAAACATTTACATTCTTGGGTTTAAAGGTCTGTATTTTCCTTTTTCTTTCTTTTTTTTTTTTTTTTGGTTGTACTCTAATGAATATCTTCCTTTAAGTGTATTCAGACTCAATGAACACCGCCTAAGAAATAGAACCAGTAAATAAGTTGGCAGACTTGAAAGTGATCCAGGGCAGGGAGGAAGTTTGTAGCAAATTCTACTTACAGTCTCATGATTGGCATGTAACCTTTTTATATCTCCTGTACACTTGTATGATTAGCTTTGAAAGGTTTACTGCCATTTATTTCTTACATACGGGTAGGATCAAATTAACCGTCATTCTTTGAGCAAAATAAATACGGGCCTTGGAGTTATGCCTTTTCCAATGCAGAGCTTGGCATGAATTCACCTGTTGTTGCTGTGTTTATGATGCAGTCCTCTGGAGAAATTCTTCCATCTTGTTGATAGAAAATGTGCCTTATACAAAAGTATTTGAAAAACAAGTTTTACAATAAATTAATATATTAAAAAAGTGCATGCATATATTAAAAGTGCATTAAGTTCTCTACTGCAGAGCTTCGAGGATTCTGTGAAACCAGTGTGGGCATCTGCTGTGTTTTAAGGTGCACCAACATTCATGTGTTACATTAAGAATATGCTTTTGAAGCAGATCTCTCAATTGTTTACAGTGCTTTTCATGCAATATTGAGTGGTCTCTGAATACATGAGTCACGTTCCTTTTGGATAAAACTACATCATCATGGCATGGCTTCGCGAACGAAGATCTGGGAAGGGTTTTTCCCACGCTCACTGCAAGCGATGAGCGCACCCTTCGGGCCTGCACGGTGGATTTTTTAGGTGAGGCACCAGCATGCGTGGAACTGGCTCCACCCTTTACACCTGAGGTTCATCTGCCAGGGCCTAGCGAGCTTCGAAGGTGACAGCGAAGTCCTCAGGTTGTAGGTTTGGTTAGAGTGTCCTTCTCCTAGATGATGGATGCCTTACAAGGCTAAACGAGCTCCATCTGCCCGGGTTTGGAGTCAGAGTTGTCCTTCCCCTAGGATGGCTGCCCCAAGGCTAGTGAGCCCATCCTGCCCATGGACACACTTTGTCTGACCCTTCAGCTGAGACCTGTCTGGCCTGGGAGACCCCACCGGAGGCACATGCCACCACCAGCACAGCTCTCAACCTCTTTCATGAGCTTGGATAAAACTACAGATAATGGATAAAAGACATGATTCAGGGCATAACCAGCATGCTGCAGACGCTAATGGGCAGCCTATCCAGAGGATCACAGGAGAGCTACTCTGAAGCACACATCTCCAGTGGCTGGCAGGCATTGAGCTTGAGGCATTCCGCACTCCAGGTGTGTCACTACTGCAGTGTGTATTTGTTAACCAGACTTGTCACACTCCAAACAACAACTTTTTCTTTGCAATTACCAGGGCAGTCAGGCATGTCCAGATGTGTTGTTATAAGAGATCACTATTGCAAGCTATCAGACTTCACTGGGGGAAAAAGGAAAAAAATCATTCAGTATGTGCCATTACTTGTTTGACTTCAAAATGCTGGGCAGAAACAGTGTTGGCATTTTCTGTCTGAAGTGCTTTTATGTTAACCCTGAGCCTCTAATACCGTCTTTTTCTGATACTGGACTTTCACAGTATCAGTATATTGGAAAACATAAATACATATATATACACACACACATCTGTATATATACGTATATCTCTAGATGTATATGGGTCTATTCATACACACACACACATCAGATGCATATATATGCAGATATGCATATACACATATATATAACCACCACCACGCACCCCCCCATACACATCTGGTGCACTCCTCCCTTCAGAACATACTGCATTCCTGTACTCAATGAAACACTGAAGGTCAATCATTGGCTGCAACAGACTGTTGCTGAGCCTCCCCTCCCCGAGCCAAACCACTGCCAGGCAGCGTTACTGGTTTGTGTTTGAAGAGTCGGAAGAACAACTCGAGAGAGAGGAAATGGCCTCACTGATTTTAGTGGGACCAGAATTTCACCCTGACTTCGTAAAGCAAGACCAAGAGGGTTCTCTGTTAAGCCTGCACCACTGCGTACAGGCACTTAATTACAGAGTGAGAGCTACTTCCCAGCTCACAGGAATTCCACTTACGCAGTGATACGTATGCATCAACAGTAAGCATCATACCATGTATCGAAAAGCTTACAAAGCGTGTCTTGATATAACCAGTGTGTTTTATTTTGAAACATCAGTTTGAGCCACGTTCCCATTCTTGATTATTGCGAACTTCAAGCTAGCATTTTACAATCGGTTCCCTCACACCCATCCTCGCCTCTGAAGAAGCGCAAACTTTGGCCAAACAATGAACAGTATTTCTTAATTTCTTTTTAAGAAATTTACAGTTCTAGAAATTAATGGCCTCAGATGCACTTTTTAATGCACTGCTTCCTCACTGACAATTGTCACACAAAATACAAATGCAGAGAGTAATAAATTCTAAATTCAGTATCGACCATTTCCCCAGCAACATTGTGAGATTCTGGTTTGACTCCAAAGTACAGGGAGCAATTTACATTAAAGCCTTTTCACACCACGAGACTGAGCAGAAAAACAAGAAACCACGTCTTCAAAGATGTTTTTACAACAATGTTTTATTCTATTAAATGTGAAAAAGCGTACATACAGGTGTTATTCTGAGCACATAAATTACACAAAGATTACACATTCTGTCAGAAAAGCACAATAATGAAACATCTTTACATTTCAAACTTTTGTTAACTTTTAACAAATGAGTCTATTTCTGTTGCAAACAAGTAATGAGTGCTATTGCACTTCTGCAAATTCCCACAAAAACATCATGCTTAGTAGGATAATTTAAATATTGTAAAGATGAAATCAAGAGATTTACTACTTAATCAAGATAAATGACACACTGAAATAGGAGCTGAGACAAAATTGGTCATTCATTAAAAATAATTCCACTTCAGATACTACATTTGAGTCTGCTTTCCTACTTGCAGGAATAGTCACTGTGATTATATGCAGCAGTAATGAGCAGAACTGGCCCTAAATATTTATAAATGTAACCATCAAATTTTAGATGTGATGGTTTCCTAGTTCACTATTTTTCCACTGAAAAAAACTCCTTACCCATGAAACTATTTGCTTACGTTTCAAATGATGGCAATCCAGCTGTTCTGCAGAGGGCCAGTCAAGCCTATGCATGATTTCCATGTCTTCCATGGTCGTCTGCACAGGGCGCTACTGCATCCTACTTATGTGTTTTGGGTCATCACTGAAGTACCAGACTGAGTTACCGCTGACTTGTCAGAGCAGTATTAGTCTGCGGAAGTCCTAACACTTTGTCCTTTCAAACTTCAGGTAAACAGGAATGTGCCACTCTCCGTTCGGCATTCAGAAGACTACTCAGCTAAAATACACAATAAGCATGTAGTTTGGGTTGAGCTGCTAGGGATTAACTGAGGGGTTTTAATATATTAATGCAAACATTAATGGAGCGAAACAGACAAGCTATCGTTACTGCAGGTTGTAGTTTTATTTTCAAAAGGAGCAATGAATTTCTAGGAATGGCAATTTTTGTAACTAAGGACTTTACATCTATTTTTAAAACCACAGAAGTGGGGTAACACTCCTAGTATCTTCCAAAACGTTCTGTGAAAACACAGCCTGAACCTGCAAATGCTAAAATATACAAGCAGTCCCAGTGACCTCCAAGGTGAGCATTCTCATATGGCAAAGAGCTGCAGGAATCTCTGCTTTTCTCAGAGAATGCTCAATCAAAGTGCAATATAGTGAAGCAAATAATCTAATTATTATACTTTTATTAGATGAAAAATGTTCAGATATTTATAGTTATGCCTTTTATAAGGTGGGCATTCTGGTTTGAGTAGAGTCAGACCACGTTAGAAGAGACAAGCAGGGTATATGCAAACATTTTCTTTCCCAGGGTGGAAACGCCCCAAAGCAGAGCTACTGTATAATGCCATCTACAGCTAAAACGTTGTGTGGCCTGGTTTCACACTGTGATTTCTGTTTTGACAAAAGTTGACATTTGTTTTGCTTTTCATTTCCACCCAGGCATGATCTCCCTTTCAGCTCCTAGGCACCCTTCTTTTCCCTGCCCAGCCTCTTTTCTTCCTGAGATGTCAGAAGTACGTACGTTAAGCTTCGAAACCTGAGAATTTGGAGGTATTTTTTGATACTGCAGGGCTGCATTTCTGTCACACCATGTTATCTCCTGCTATACTACTACAGTTACAATATAAACCTTCTAACTACTTGATACCTGCTGCCTTTCCCATATAAATAAAAAACAATGTACCATTCAGCCACTAATATATGACACCTGTACAACAGTGACCTTTACCTTCCTCAAATCCTCTTTTCCAAACAAATATTGAGGGATCATTTCAAAAAACCCAGCTATGAAATATTCCTTGAAGTAAACAATTTCACAGTAAAATAAAGAAAAATATATCCAGAAAATAGCACTCTCTCAAAATTAAAATTTATATACATCAAGAAGTAGTTGAGATTTTTTTCCTATTCTTTTATCAGTTCCACATCATCTGTAGATCAGCAACATTACCACTAGGAGTGATGAATAGGAAAAACAAGTCTAGAGAATCAAGTGTCACGTCTCTTTTCATACTCTTGAGAGATCAAGGAAATTCAGCATTCAACTTTATTATTATTATAATTATTTTTAATTAAGGTAGCAAAAGACTGTTTAAACTAAATTCCCTATGGTTTTGAATTTCCAAGACTTAGATCCTTCAGTGCACTCTAAACAAGTCACAAGCCATGCTGCTGCACTTATAATCACCTCTGGGTACCAATTAAGTTTTCCATGGATGGGATTCAACCATGAACTCACTATTTATCCTTTCTGGTTTATGATTTGTTGTAATTCTACATAGATTAACCTGTTTTAATATTTATCACAAATTTAGTACTATTTTAGCAAGACTGAGCTTTAACTGCAACTTTTATGCACATACACGTATATAAGAATTTATGAGCTGCGTTTAATGTACTAGAACATAAATATTTAGAACATTAAAATTCTACCTGAGTATTCATTTTCTTACCAAGAATCTATGCTGAAAAGACACCAATAAATGTTATTTAATTTTGCATATTAGTCTTAAACTAAAGAAACACTCCTCCGGATTCATTAGACTTAACTCTTTTTTCCTATGGAGTAGGAAATTACCGCTCAAAACTTACAAATCCCTGGATGGTTATTTTTAGCATTCCTATCTGTCAGTCAGAATTTTTGGTGAAATTAGTGTTCTACACTGCATGACGTTGCATGCTACGTCAACAGCTTGTATTTTTATCTTTTGGGGTTTTTTCCCTATTTAACCACAGTCCAATTCATGGCAACTTCCATGAGAAAAGATAATTGGACTGAGATGCTTATGTCCAAGTGTATCTATTTTAAAGAGAAAGATTATTCTTCACTCACATCCAACAAGTATTCTAGTGCTTAGCCCTGTAGAAGTCAATAACAAGTGACAGATCACTGTCTTCAACAATTTTACTGCAGGACTATTCTGAATTGTTGTGATTTCTGAAAAGGAAGAATAGATTAAAAAAAAAATTGCTTTCATGTGAGGAGTATTAAACTTGTAAACTGTGAACTTAACTGAAGCAAAACAATGCTCAACAAGTGCAAACCCATGAACAAATGCAATCATTAAATACTCCAATGATACATCCAACTCAAACACTTGCAGCCCAAGTTCTTAAGGTCATCTAAATGCCAAAGGAACAGGCAGGCTTTTTAAAAATCACTCAACAATTACCTGCCTAATTCTGATTGACTGAACAGCCTAAACCTTCTGACAAGCTGTTAGATGCCTGTCTGCGTCTCAGTTTTTAAGTGAACTTAAAAGCTGGTGCATAGTATGGTAACTGAGACGTCTCACAAATTCAGCTACCTGTAGACAAATACATTTGTACCATGCAAAGCACTTTTTTAGAAAGAGACACTTGGCAGTAAATTTCCACTCTTTGACTTACACAGAGGCCCGAACTGTCTCCTCCTGTTCTGTGGAAAAATATGATCAAGATCGAGAAATATTGGCTGGAGCAGGTGGAAGTGGAGGGCTGGAAGCCCATGCTGGCCTCCAGGGCTTCTCAGCAGAAGAGAATGTACAGCACAGCTGTATCGTTGAGTTGCTGCATGTATGGATGGTTCCTAGCGTTGTCAAATTTTAATAACGGGCATTCAACAATTGGGACAGTTTAGAGAACGACCTTTCAATTTAATTAAAGCTGTAAAATGGCTGCATATTTCTGGGATTAATCTTTTTAGATGGAGACAGATGTTCCAGAAAGGGATTAGAGTAGAAATGAATGGTCCCTCAAATTAGAATCTAAGCAGCTGTAAAAAGAAGGTTACAATTTTGAAACATATTTTAAATGGTTGATTGTATAGTTTCCTACACCTAAATGATGCTAAAATATTGCAATATTTTGAGTCAATTAACAATCTGCTCGGTGTAACATGGCTCATGTTTTACAATTCAAAACTGGTTACTAACATTTACTTCAAAAAGTACCTGACTTGTTTTGGCAGTGGGTAGTAAGATCACTTTTAACTTTCCATAAAATTGTATCAACCTTCTTTCCAACAAAAGTTTGTGATTTCCACATTTCACATCCTCTCTAGCAACTGAAATCCCGAGTTAGAAGCATGTGTTGATTATATGTTGATCTACGTTAAACATAAGGTACATAAGAAAAAATCTTAGCATGTTTTTTTACAGGGCACCCAACTAAAATCTTTACAAAAGATAAGATAATTATCCGTTCTTCAGTGTAACAGACACAGATGCCACTTTTATAAATGTACCCTTATGCTACTTACCAATAAAATAGTAAACAAATCAACTTTCTAAACCATTTTTTATAAATTATTAGAAGGTTTTTTACTGACACTACTCTCCAACAATATACAAAAATAATACTACAAGAGTACCAATCAGTCTGACCTACCCCTCATTTCACAGAAAAGTAGAGGTTATGGAAGGATGGTGTAATCAGTCATCACTGTAGATGTCTCCTGCAAATGGTAGGTGTACATGGCTGCCCGTGACGTTGGGAAGTCGAGAGAGATCAGGCAGGTTCTGGATGCGTGACCTGAGTTCTTTCCGTACTTGGGACACTCTGGCTAGCTTGCGTTTGTACTCCTGTAATGCAGAAGAGTTCAACATGAGGCTCTTGCTAATTCCATCCCTCCTACTTACTGCACTTGATGTTTCCCAGATAAAGTATTCCTTCTGCAAGGCAGACAACTAAACATCCTTTAACAGGTGAGAACCCAGAGAACTGGGTTTTTTGGAGGCAGAGACATCAGCTGTAGCTTTTTGTTGTTGTTTTCTTCAGCATCTGACTTTGGAGGCACAGCCATGGGATTGTTTTGCTTTGGATTGTAAGCGTATAAATGTTAAACAAGGAGGACAACCCCAGTCAACACAACTACATCTGTTTCTCCATGGGACTAGTAGAATGGGATTATTCTTAGAAACTGTACTAAGAATAATTGAAACACATACTCTCCTATCACTCATAGAGTATACGAGGATAAATGCACTGATGTAAAAGAAATTGCTTTCAGTTCATACTGATGGAAGAATAAAAAAACAATTAAACACCACCTAACCAGGCCTGTTGATCAGCCCCACCAAGCTGCCAATCATTACATATTTCATATTAACTTTTACAATAAAACCCATATGGCTGCAGTACATTCATGGATCCAACAGAATTTTCAGAAATTTTTTTAATTGGGGACTTAGGATTCCAGAATGTGTTGGAATACAGGTCAAACCACTCATAATTCATGAATTTAATGATTATGAGGCCCATGAAAAAGGATTATACAAGATAAAGTATTTAACAATATAAACCAGTGCACTAGAGTATAGTTAGTGATCATCTACTACAAATACGAGACGTAGTGGAAAAGAATAACAGCTTGTATAAACTGAGAAGTTATTAAAAAATGGAGGAAGATTTGGGTACAATTTATAGGAATATTAGCATTTCAAAAACTTGGAAACTCATTTCTTTGCAGAGCAGAAGAGACTGAGCATTAGGAGGCAAAGCAGTGCTTCATGAAAATACACTGTAATTCATCAAAAGCAGATGCTTTCCAGTGCAGCTGCAGGTTTTGCTGCAGCCTGGGAATGGTTGGAAATAACAAGAAATAGTTAACATACAAGGTGGATAATTATTCCATGGATAACCAAGATGTTGTGATTAGAAACAGTCATAAATAATAGTGGGTAGTAAGGAAAAAAAAAATCTATATCCTGTAGAAGTGCCGAATACAAACACTTGAAAGTTCCAGCAGGTATAAAAGCTGTGCAACTGTCTAGAAAAGATAATCACACTTTTTACAAGGTCTAAACAAAATTTTAAACATTTTTCTATACTGTTAACAGAATGGAGGGAAAAGGAAGGCAAATGAAAAGACCTCTCAGTAGCAGAAGCCAACACAGTAGTACAAATATTAAATACCTAGGGCACAATCAAGATTATTGGACAAGGTCCAACACAGATAAAAACAAAGTTTGCAACTATTAGCAGCAGTGTGGTTTTCTTACCAAGGGCAGTAACAGAACCCCAAGAAATCTTAAATTCTTAATAAGAAGGTAATGCACAGCTAAAAACCCCAGTAATTGAATCTCCACATGGAAAGAAAAAGGCATCCCTGAATTAGGAACATCAATTCCTTTGTATCATTTATGTAATTTATATTTAAAAATTAAATATTACATACAGTTCAGTCTCATGAGATAGTAAACACAAGTGAAAATACTACAGATGCTTAGTCAGCAGAGCTGTAAACACCTCGTGTCAGTACACAGGGCACAGCAGTGTTCCTTTTATGACAGAGATTACAAAAGTCTTAGAACTGCAAGACCCTTGGTCCTAGGAAAACCAGCACTTGCTCACGCTTGCCCAAAACATTTTCTCTGGTGCAAGTGACTTCAAGACATGTTAGTGGAAATGGAGGGCTGTATCCTGATACTATATCCTTACAGCAATGCCCAAACGCCAGAAATAGTTTATGGTTTCAATATTACAGCAGCATCCAGAAGCCTCAGCAAGCTGACTCTTTGCAAGTCGTAGTCCTTTGCCAGCATGTGAAAAGCCAATAGCAGAATACTTCTTGCCCTTTTCATTACCTGTTTTAGTCCACATTGCAGAGAAATACTCCTGACTATTATTTTAGGGAATAGATTTTAATGTCTGAGGAAAATATAGGTTTCATTGTTTAGTAAAACAAACAATTTGGCTGTTTTCAGAAGCAGGATGGCTGGAGATTGAACATTAGGCAACGAGGGTTTTGAGGAAGCTTGAAGCTGGAAGACCTGGCCTCCGTTATGAAAGATGTATTGCTATACAGAAGAGGATGTGTAGAACTGTAAGGCCCAAAATTAGTAAAAGAAATTAACTATAAAGTAATTCTAGCCGTTAGTTCTTGTAAATGGTGTTTGAATCAGCTGAATCTTGGCTAAATTAATTCTCTGTCAATGAAGAATGTGAAGCAGCAAATCAGTGCCCCCTTACAAGCTTGAAGCGTGATGCTAGGCAAATACACACAGATCACACTTAGCAGCTATATTCTCTCAAGACCTTACTCCGAAACCTGAAATGTGCCTTAAATTAGATGACCAGTTGCTTGACTCCATTAAAATTGCCTTTAGCTAATAAATAATTTCCACAGTAACATCACATTTCTGACATCAGCATTTTCCATATAGATTTTGCCTGGGTCTTGTTGCCTTGTGAGTATCAGCTTGATCAATATTACTGACAGCAGGTTCCTTTTTCTCACTGAGGAAAATGTTGTTCTCATAAATTCATTCTCCCATATACTAGCCTTCTTTCTCTCGCCAATACCTTTAGCATAACGCACACTCTCAGTGAGTCAAAAGTTGTTCATTATGCCTTCTCAGAAACAGACTTCCGAGGGAGTTTGCTCAAGGTTTTTACTATAAAACTAAAGTAAATAAAAAATTCAAACGGTTCTGTAGTTCAGTATATTATTGATGCAGTATAAGCTACAGAATGCAATTTTTATACAATTTTGGAAATACAAAGCGTATGAGAGATCTGCAACTATAGATCAGATGTTCATGACAATCCTCCCCTGCAAGTAGAAGTAGTATTCACCTTATCCAGAGCACCTGATTTTCCACGGCACTCCCAAAGCTGTTCTAGACATCACTGGAAATGCCCAGATTTCATAACTGGTGAGCAAGTTCAAGAGACAGCTGATTTTCAAGCACAGTCAGTGACTTAGCAGTTTTGAAGGGCTTTCAAAAGAGCTGCTTCTCACAGTTCGATTCTATTTAAACTCACTTGTCACTTCTCAAAGGGTTTGCTTATATATTTTTAAGGCTGCTAATACAGTCCTGGCATTACCTAAGTAGTCCTGGGCTGTTGGAATACAAGTACTAAGTACCCATTATCAACAAAACTCATTATATATAGCCTTTATTATTTTATCATATAGCGTGCACATTACCTAGAACTTTTTTCATCAGTGTATACATTAAGTGTGACTTCATTAAAGCAGAGGAGTGCAAATGGGGATATCTAGGTGTTATTTCCCATGTTATTGCTCCATTAGAAATGCTGTGCGCTATACAACCAACTAACGATCTACCCATACTGTTGACACTTCAAACTGCGGACATCGTCATGGAAAATTTCAATTTCGTTTTCATTATGTTGATTTTAAGACATACTTCAAATTACCCCTGTGTAAATGAAGCAAGATTCAAGCTATTTACTTCAAACAGGCTAGGAGAGGCAGAAGTATGATGTTTTCTTTTGCTACACTGAGCATAATTTTCATTCCTTGCTACCTATGGACAACCTTACTCTTGGTATATATGGGCATCCTGATGTATGGAATTGAAGTCTCTCCAATTTCTTCAGCAGTCTAAGATAACACTACTTTCAAGGAATAATTTTTTGTACTTCCAGTCATACAAGTTGGTTTATGAGATAATTCAAAGAACTTATTTTGCTTATTAGAATCCCACTGATTACTAGTTTCCCTTACTCAACACTGTAGAACGTGGATATTTTGTTAAAGCAATGCTAACAACATATGGATTTCACACCTAAACAACATACGGATTTCACACCTAGATGAACAGTAATTCCCTATCAAATAAGTACTAGACAAAAAAAGCCAAATAATTTTTGATTAGACACTACAATCATCATGAATAATAAAAATGTGAGCAGGCCAAACAGGTTGTGCACTGCAGAGAATATTTTCCCTTCCAGCTGAAATAGGCTTAAATGAGTTTCTGCAATTACTGCAGAGAGGTGCTACAGCTAAAACAACTTGGAACTTCATGGATCGGCTTTCCCTTTATAACAGTAATATGATTTTGAACCCTCATCTGATGACGAAGGCTATGGCATGCATCAAAATCCTGCATGGCAGGAAACATATAGAAAAGCAAAAGAAACAAAGTCCAATTCCAAAGCAAGAATAAAAGATTTGCAGGAAACAGAAATATTTAATCCCCACCCTTGTTAGCTACCTAAAGAAAGGTAACCTGCAAATCAATACTCTTAATACAGAAAAACAAAATCCAAAAGGCTTAAAAGGCTTTTAAGGTGTTGAGGGCATGTGTATACATCAGCATGTGTGTACATCATGGCCTACATGTACCTCATATTTAAAAACAGATCTCTGACTTTTCAGGTCCATTCCAACCTTCCAGTTTCAGGTGCAGATACCTGACCTGTGTCATAAAGCAAAGGCTTCTCACACGCTGTGTCCAAAAGCACAGACACCACCAGAAATCTTCGAAGGCTCAGTCGAAGGTAAATAGCATGCGATACTCTGGTATCTAGATTTTGGAAGTTCAGAAACACTGTGTTTGTTTATAGACTCCATCTTATTAAAATCTAATGCCTCACCCAGTCTAGGTATTTTTCTGCAAGGAAGACTGACAACTAGACTTGAAGGAGTCAGATAAGCCTCACTATCACTCTGGAAAACAGATGAGCAGGGTTACCTTTTGTGCTGCCTTAGATAACTTGGCATGCCTCATGTTCTTCACCAGCATAACTAAAGGCTCAACCTGTTTAGCAGTGTTAAGGATGAACAAAACTCTGAAATAACTTTCATTTAAGACACCGAACAGCATCTGAACACATCTGTATGATTCACACACACACACTCAAGGTTGAAAACTCAGGGACAGTTACGACAAGACCTTGGGAAAGGTCTGACTTGGTAAACTTTCTGTTACACATTTTGCCTGTTTACTAGAAAACAGATTTTCGGAAGAAAGCTTCAAATTTCCAGTATGTTAGCATCTAAGAGTTTTCCACTAGGTCTTGCCATATTTAGAGCAAAATAAATAGTACTGAAGCAATGAACACCTACCTAGTGACTGCTTTGTTTAATCCTTACTACAGTTCTACGCACTGCCACACACATTACTAACCGTACACATTACTCTGCATGTAGACTGACTAACATTCATGTAGGTTTTCTAACGGCATTCTTCAACGTCCCTAACGTTGAAAACTGCCGTTTTCTAACGGCATTCTTCAAACTCAATTCATTGTTCAGCAAACTTCTTTGAACTGACAAATCAAAATTATATGCACCCTCTAATTTTGAGTATCCCAATCTTCTTAGTACTTAAAATTACTAAGAACTGAACACTTCAAAGCAATTTTTTTAAATTAAGTTAAAATATTAGAGACTCCTCAGCTTGTCTGCAAATGAAGCACGAGGAAGCAATGAACTCAGAAGTTTGAAACCCACAAACTGAATTAGTGACCATCTGGAGAAAGCTTGATAAGAGACTTTGTCTACCAGCAAATGTTATGCTATGGTACAGACAGCAACAGATTGCAGAACTTCAAACCATATATTCCTGAGTAGGAATAGTATTCCAGTAGTAAGTAGGAACAAAGTATTTTAGCAGGACATTTCCCATTTGAAGGGTGAGTATCAGAAATGTGAAACCCTTCTCAGCAGTGAACTATTCTTCCCACAGAAGAGCTATGCTTCCCATTCCTCAAAAATGCAATCTCTTTCTTTGTCCAGCTCCTTCCAGCCTAAACTTGGGCCTCGAATCTCAATCACCCCAGTCTTGAATCCTAGGCCCCATCTCCATTCCTTCATCGCTGTTCCTAGAACCAACCACTTTGTCCAGCAGATCTGTGGAATGCCTCTCAGATTCCTGTCGTGACTGTATTCACACGCAATACAAACACAACCGGTTTTTGCTTAACGATTCATTGTGGCTCCATACCTGAATTCCTCCCTCTCTAATCCTGGTCTGCACTTATCACTTCGTCTATCATTTTGGTTGCATCTGGTTCCAGTTCCACCTATTTCTCCCTAGTCCTATACTCAGCCTGTTCCTGTTCTGTGTCTATATAGTATCTCCACCAGATCTCTCAATGACCTCATAGCAGTTTTTGCTTCCATTCTCTTAGTCCAAAGGAATTCCAGTTCCTCCCATTTCAGTCCCACACAACATTATGCTTTTTTGGCCGGTCATTCCCTTTTTTTTTCTCAGCCAGTTAATCTCCTATTCCATTTCTTTACTGTAATGTGTCTAGTTCTTGATCCCTCATACCCTGCAGCCTCTGGTGCCAAGTTCCATAGGAACTTGTCCAAGTTTTGTATTCAAAGCCATCAGTTTCCAATTCCCTGTTACTTAGACTCATCGAAGCCATGGACAACCCACCCATGGAAGAAGTTCTCTGCTCTCACATCAGGTGCCCAGCTCATGGTCAGCCTAGAGAACAACTGTATAGAGTTGCAATTGCAAGAGAAGGCTTCTTTAGCCCAAGCTGGAAAACTCTCTGGCAGAGAAGTTAGTAATGTTTTAAGAAATCTCTGAGCAGCATATTAAAAGTTAAGATTTTTCCAAAGGCTTGTAATTTCATTAAATTCAGGCTGGTTTTCATCAATATATCAAAATGCATGCCCCTGACAGATTTCCCCATTCCATAATATTTGAGAAAGAATATGAATTACATCACCTCAAATAAAAGGTCCTTTTTTAAGATTATTTTGTTACAAACTTGTCCTTAGCTTTATTTTTGAAAATTAGATTGGCAATAAGTTGGTCAATGTTTGGGACAGTTAAAGAAAACAGGGGCTTACAAGCTTAATTACCAGGAGTACTACTAGCCTTACTTAGTTTATATTTACCTCCATCCAATGATAAAAGGTTCACAATGATGAATACAAATTTATAAAATAAATTACTACCTAAAGACATTGATTTAATTAGAGAACCTCTACAGGACAATGATTTAATTTAAAGCATTTCAGGACTTCAGATATGAGCAACAGTTCAAATGAAAGATGTCTGCTTGAGGTTTTATTTGATCTCCTTGTGGTTTATTATTCTATACAGCAATTTCATCTGGTTGAAAACTTAATCATTATAACAAACTCAAAGCTACCCACTTTCAAAAGATGCTTAAATTACAATGAATTCTTAAGTTTCAAATCTTGGCTGACAGAGTAAAGTTCTTAAGTTGATATTGATACAGAGGAATAAAGCAGAACAGATTTGAAAATGAGAAACTAAAAAAATTAAATATCTGCAGGCTTAGAGATAGATTCTGAGGTTTCACCAGTTCGCAAATGAACTGAAGGAAATCCAAATTAAAGGATATCAGGATTCAATTTTAAAGGAATCTAGGAATGAAAAATTTTGATGGTACATTAGAAAAACCATACCTTTAGCAATGCATTTAGGAACAGTTGTGTAAAGTCTTCAGGCTCAAATATTACCTAACAGCTGAATGGTAAAAACTCTATGACAGATGTACATTCCTCATTTCATGCAACCCTTGCCTGCAGGTCATTACAACAGTCTCAGTTCCAACTTCAGATTCCACATATGCAATTCGTATTTCTAAAGCTAATGCTGTGGGTGTCAAACCACAAAAACTAGGACTTTGACATTTGCTATTTAACAAACAGATGGACTTCTGAAAGTATGAAAATTCTGTAAAGCCAAGACTATGCAACTATTCTGAAGACAAAAAGCAAACCTGAGAACGAACGTAACACTGTAGGTCACTAGGCAGGGGATTTATCTACAGCTAGCCAAGAGACAACTGTTTCAGATCTCTTTTTTTTTGTCAAAGACAGATCTACATAAAGTAAAAGCATGAGACCTGGTTCTGTTGGAGCAAGGCTGAGTACTGTTAGCAGTCTAACCCAAGCAGCAGACAGCTTAAAGCAGGCTAGTGTATATGGCTTTTGCAACTGCAGGGTAGAACCACTCAGTGTTAACCTGTGAGCAAGAAAGAAAATCAATGAAAGGTGTTTGAAACAAAAGTGGTTTCTTAACCCCAGATTTGGTACAGCTGTATTCCAAGTGAAATAAATAAAAAGGAATACAGATAGAGGATCTCAACCTTCTGCTACAGGTGCGCCCAGGCTGTTGACCTTGTTCATTTAAGTGATCTATCAGTGCAGGTCCATTTGTGCAAAAGTGGTCTTGGATATTTTGAACAAGCTCT
>NW_010397667.1:17095-32422 GCF_000710305.1 Buceros rhinoceros silvestris | reverse complement strand
CAATCGTTTAAAGGTGGGGGGGTGGGGGGGGGGGGGGAGTATTTATTATGTATTTCTGTCCTTTGTTTTTCCAGTTCATAAATGACTCACATCCTGAAACAGCTGCGAAGGACAACGACATTACAGAATAGTCTTACCTGAAGAGCAGGTGGCCATTTATTAAAGAGATTTTAAAAGAATAGTTCTCAAAATAAGCCTGGAAACGTCAGGGAGTCTCCCAATGTATGTACGCTCAAATTTTATCAGCTACAGAGTTTCATATTACACTTGTCAACTCATTCTCACAATTTCATTAAGTAGGTTGAAACATCTATTTTAGTTACAGCTCGAAGCGGAGCACTCACAAGCCTAATTTGCTTTACAAGTTGAAAATGTTCAGCCTCACTTGAGAATTGAGGTTATAGTTTACGTGACTAATGAGAATAATTATCTGTGTAAGACAAACTGTTGATATGCTGCACAGAAATTTCGTTTTTCTCTCATGAATGTGAAAGACTCTTAAAATGCAGTTTTCAGTGGACTGCAATGCATGAGAAAGGTAAAGCTGGAAGGAAAGAACTATGCAGCAACAGCAGATATTCTGACTTCTTGAAACCGCCCCTCGCATGTCCTGTGGGACAATGAAAACTCTACCATGCATGAAGAAAGTAAACAACTGCACCCATTCTGCAGCCAACAAAAGAGCAGAATCTTATTTTCCTAACAATGCACATAGATACAAGCTCTATCATTTAAAAAAACAGTGCTTACCCTCAAGCTTTAGTATTAAAACACTATGATGAGGAGTCTTGCACAAAGGAAGCAATACCAGTAGAGTGCAGAGCAGTTACAAGAAAAAATCACAATGTAAAAGTCTCCTACTACACAACCAATTTCAGGGAGCCAATTTGGCACACCCACCCATTTTTGATATTTACCCCTTTCTGAATTGCTCAAATAGCTGGTTTTATTTTATAATAAAAAGGGGTGTAAAAAGAGGTTCTCAGGGCAGAAATTATGAACAACCAGACAAATCTAGAAAGCAGAACACATAACAAGTAAACAACACTAAAAAGAACATGACATTTACAGCATTTGTCCTGAAGTTTTCTTTCCCATTATGAAAACTATTTTCCTCCCAAAAGCTTACCGCTTGCAATAATCCCACAAATGCACATCCTTCTGTGATTTATTGATAAGAAATTACGTATCAGAGGTTAGCGATCATCTATTTAAAATGTCTTAGCTTTTTAAAACATCTTTCATTCATTCAAGCCACATGTATTTCATTTAAAAGGGCTTTAAAGTTATTATCCTGATCTATATAGAAGCTCTAAGAGTACTTGGGGCGGGGGGTGGTTCTGTTTTGTAGGTCTGTACCTCTATCTGTTGTGGATGAAGTGACCTTGGAAGATTGGGTCACCAGCAGAACACAGTAAGTCAAATGCTGTCAAAGTGATTTTTTACTATGACATTTACAAATGAAATCAAGGAGAATTGAGTAGAAGTGATACAGAGGAAAAATGTAAATAATGTCAAAAATTATTTTGCTCACTTTTCATGTGACTTTTAATAAATGTGTAATATTGGAATGGAAGGAAACACAGGGAAGAATCATTGTTTGCAAAGTAGGGCATTTCAAGTATTCCTGATAAAGATTCTAACGACTGAGATTTCTGACTAGTCAGTAGACAGTAATAAAATATCTGAACACAGTTACTCTTCTTCAACAGTCACTTTATTTCCTAAACTAGTTATTTGGGTTTCCACAGTGTTGGAAAAAATGCCATTAGACAAAGTAGTAAATCATTTAAAAATGCCTGGTTTTGCCATGTGCTTCTTGTATGTCAGTATCCAAGTCACTTAGGTGTACTTTCACCAGGTATGCTAACCTGGGGGTTTTCTGTTGGTTTGGGGGTTTTTTTTGGTATGACAGACACTCCGATTTTCTCTCTTATTCATGTAAAACCCACTCTCACAAACTTAATGCTGTTTTAAATTAGTATCAAAGGTTCCAGAGAAAAACTAGGGCTCTACTTCCGTTTGTACAAGCTAAAATAAGAATCTAAAATCTTTTAAAATGTTGTTTTTCCTTGCAATACCTCAGGAAAGCAGGGAAGTACATGGGTTTTATCAATTTCAATGTCTGAATTGCAATATAATTACATGTCTCATTTTGGTGGTGAGCTGCTTCAAATTCTGTGAGAAAACAAGACCTGAAGTAGCAATGGAGACTGTACTCTAGCTCCAGAAAAGGGCTTACCATTGTGGCAAATCGAATTGTATATAAACTGAATATAAGCAGCTTGTGGGGCAATTCAAGATCTTTTAAAATACTTCTCCACCTCTTCCCTATTTTTTCAGTAAATTGTTAAGACTGGTCTGTCTATAAAGACACAATTCCAGATCTCTCATGAACATTATGTTTGAAAGAGAAAACAAACTAAGTCTAGCATCTGACGACTGGAACTTCCATCAAGGGCAACAAAACCAGTAGGTCTGAACTTGCAGCTGAAGTTCAGGCAAGAGCTGGTTCGACTTGCTGGCGGAACAAAAGCAGCCTGCCAGCACATGGCTTAAGATTTCTGTTCTGCTGGACATGATCAATTGTAGAGTAAAGAACAACATAAATGCCCTCTAGGTATGTATTTCCAGTCCTCCTATGATGTAGAGAGCTTGAATCTTAGGCCTGGGTATGCCACTTTGCTTTCACTCAGCACTGCACCAGCTATGCAACACTTCCCCCATGTAGGACAGGAAATATATGATAATGAACAGCACTGAATCCAAGGTACGCTTAGGGTAAATGATTTATGATTTAACAATGACTTAAATGACTTGCACCCAAACTTCAGATCTTAAAAGTGTGATCATGCATTCAAATTCAAAGATCTTAAAAGCGTGATCATGCATTCAAATTTTTTTAGGGTTTGTTTTTTTTAAGGACTTGCCTTGTAAAGCAAAAGGTAATTTCTCTACCAGCAACCTGCAAACCCACCTGTGAGTGAAAAAAATTCAGGCACCACAAGCTGAAGGGGCTCAGCAGCCCAAATGAGTCCCTCAGTGACCCCCAGACAGCTCTAGCATTGTCCTTGATAGAGCAACAACATAGCAACAGGAGTCTCTGCTGAGAGAGGGAACGTAACTGCTGGTGGCACAGTGAAGACAACTGTCCCTCACCCTTCCCCAGCTGAAAAGGACAAACTACAAACCCATGCTTCTGCCACTGTTCAGGAAAAGTGACTTGCCTGCAGCTACATTATCAGGGGTCGAGACAACAAGGCCAAGCAAAACCAGCAAACAACCCCTCTGACAGCCATTCATATGTAGGTTGAAATCTGCAGTTGTATAGGGCGTGTTTCATGTTTCCAGATCAACTGAACATGGGAGGAGAAACTTCACTGTGTAAGAGCGCAATCTGTGTGACACAGCATAAAAGCATGCTAGGTACTGAAATAGTGGAAGACAGAGTATTGTTAAACGCATGTGCCATGGAAAGGAGGCAAACATGCTTTAACAAGTGAGTCTGTATGCAGCAGGACAAAGATGTTCTGCCCTTAAACATTTTGTGGGCTGTCTAGAACGTGTCTCCTGTGGAAATTGTTTTAATGCAAGTTTGGACCTTGCAGAGTTGACAGGACTGTACAGTATCCTTCTCTCCTGCTACAGCATGGAGAGCCTGCCTGCCATCCCTCACAACAGTTCATCTGTGCATTTACATTTTTAAACTTTGTTCTTACATGAGTTCTAATGAAATTCAGTATTTTCCAGTAACTTTCTCCTAATGAAACTTGGCACTGGCTCACATGCAGACAATAAGTTTGGTCTAAATCTTAAAACACATAATACCATTATGATTTCTTAAATTAAAAGATGCAAATTGAAAAAAGATGCACTGAAAGATGCAAATCTGGAGTTTGTGCTCAGCATTTTATAACTGAAGGTAGCTAAAACCTAGATTATATATCTTGGTCTTTATTACTTCTGGTATTTTTAAGAGTAGCTTCTGTAAACTCTCTTGATCTTGTAGTTATTACCTAACTAGATGTTAGCTATCCAGACCCCAGAAGACAATGAATACCTACTACAGGTAACTCCAAAACTGAAGTTCAAGTGATCAAAATTATTCTACAGCCCAAATGCAGAATTACCTTCAGGAGCCTAAGAATTATTGCTTACTGCTTCACAGAACCATAAACTTAAAACCTACAGCTGGTACTGAGTGTGTACGATTTTTCTCATCACGTTGCACAAAAAGAACATGAATTTTCCACTGACTACAGTGACTGTTATCCAACATGACTCCAAGGATTTGGGACTAGGATATTTGCCTAGTTGCACATGCATACATAGAGCACAGAGAATACAAGTGGAATAGACAAGATTTTCCTGGTCAGCGCAGTGACAGGAAGCTTCTCTATCTCAAACTGTAAGACTTGGGAAAAAAAATTATCTTAGTAATAATTTTATGTTTTGCATAGACATCAAAAAACCAATTTTCAACTATCCGGCTTAAAAGCAGTCGCATGATCCTTGTGAGTCCAATCTTAGTAATGCTCATTAGCCTGGTAATAAAGCAGCACTCCTCTAGGACTTAAGCAGTACTACCAAGTGTAGCAGCTCTACTGGAGTGCAGGCTGGGAATAAAGGAAGATCTCAGTGTTCCACAAAACCGGCCTGGATTTTTCTCTCTGCATAAAGCAGAAGACACTAATCAGGCAAGAGGTTAAAAAAAAAAAGAAGTTTTGAAGTGCTTCAGTCTAGAACTGCTGAGAACATGGGTACAAAATGTCTGCAGAAGAAACAGCCCATTACACTTCAATGCCATTAGGACGACGTCTGCTTACAGGCACTGCAGCAAGAGAATGCATTGACAATCCATATAAATTACAGGTGAGAAGCTAGCCAGGAAACCAGAGCAGCAGTGGTTACAGGCTATCACCAGAGGACAGCCTAACGTGCTGGTACCTAAAGACAGCACTATTGCACAAAAAGAAATCAAGAAAATCAGGAATTATTAATTCTTGAGAGGAATGTGTTGTCTGAAAAAGTTCATGCGCGTTCCCCAGAACCAAACCAGTGAGTAGTGACTGTATTTTCTGCTTTGGGTTTGTATCTGCATCACTGTGTTTTAGTCGACAATCTTTCAGCCTTAGGATAAAACGGTTTTGAGATAACACCAATGAACAAGAACACCCAATTTCTTCCACAGGTAACAATATTATAAATCGGGACTTTCCACTCCTCCATCTTCAGATAATGCAATAACTAAGAAGAGTAATCCTGTTATGGTCATGAGAGCAAAATAGGTGTACACGCAGACAGAATTTAATTCTCTCTACAGAGGTTGCATCTAATATCACCCTATGGCAAACAACTGGCTTCTCTACTGGAAATGGCACTCAATTCACTACATGACCTGGGACTGCAAGCACAAGGAATGGCTGGCCTTCAAGACAGCAAACTAAATGGTTTTGCCAAACAATGAGTGTATGCGATAGTAATTACAGCGGTACAGCTTCTAGGTCTAAATAGTTTAAAACTAAAGGTTGTTTAGTGTACCACTGGTTTAAAAGACAATGGCAGCAACAAAAACCACCACCATACAAAAGTTTTCCTAGGGCAGAAAATGGGGAAAGAGGAAAATATGACTTACTGGCACCCACGCAGTGTCCGTCACTTATACTGGTTAAGGAATCATGAGTAAAACACTGAAAAGGTATGGCTGGAAGATACCCATCAAACATCAGTGTAATTAAACCCCTGATTTTTACCAGAATGATTATCATTTACCAAATGATTATCAGGATCTGGGAGGCCAAATACTCCAGAAAAAGGTTGGTACAATGATGGCACAGCTTGCTCAGTTTATCTACCAAATATACTGACCTTATAAATGAGCCACGACATTTTGACCACGGTTCACTACAGCTCATGGATGTCAATTATGTCCATCAGAAAACAAGTAACTTAAAATGAGAGACTCGATGTTTCTAGAATACATCTAGAATTTCACCAGGTTTTACCTTGATACTCTCAACTCTTGGGCAACAAATAGAACCAGAATCAGATTCACTGTTGAGTCTTGATGTGTAGGATAGCAAAGATGAGATGGAGGGAGGGAAAGGAAGAGGATATTCTACATGAAAGCAATGTTCTCAGCATTTTCTTAGTCACCGTGGTTTGAGGAGAGAGCAGAACAGGTGATAGTGCAGGAAAGAAGAAATAAATTGATGGGTCAGATTACAAATCATGAACTGGGATGTGATGCAGGAAACAACTGATTTCCTACTTACTGCCCTTACAGAATCATTCCTCCTATTCTGGCAGTTAGTAGCTACCTAGAAATAAATTAGATTAAAACTTTGTGTGTTTGAAACATTGCCAAGTGTAACACTTGGGGGAGATACACCATCTGTTCAGTCTTCTGCCTTCTACTGTCTTCATGATCAAAGGGCTCACATTTACTGAGATCAGGAGAGCTCTGAGGCTTGCTTTTAAAGAAGTCAGAAGACATAATGAAGTTACACATAAAATCCAAGAACTTGTTTACAGGCACAACTCTGGAACAATGTTGTGCCTCTACCTCCTTTGCTGTCTGATGAATGAAGTATTTGGGCCAAAGTAAAATTAATCCTATCTGAATGCTACTGACTGAAGAAAAACAAAGGATGAAAAGAGATACAAAATCAGGAATGGAAAGAGGTAATGAGAACCTAACATTTGAGGAACTAGAACAAAGGAAGTATGTACCTGACCTCTAGGACCACAGTCAGATGTACATCTTGCTTCTCCAGCCTTGTTCACATTGTTTTATTGCTATCTGTACCATGTTATTAATGTGCTGTTTTCCAAAGTGACTTCAAAACAAAAATCTTTTGAATGGCAGAGCTCAAAGCTCAAATACCTATCTATAGCTTTCAGTTCTGTGTCTCTCAGAACTCTCCCTCATGCAATGTAATAACTAACAAAGCAGCCACTACACATTTCCTACCCCCAGAGCTTTAATAAAAACCATGGCGTGTGCCAACTGCAAAACTGAATCTTCACATCTGGTTTCACAGGGCCTCAAAGATGAAGCAGCATACAAACGGCTGGTTTGGATGCTTGGAGGGGAGTGGGAAAAAAACCCCAAACAACCCACACCACAGAGGGAAACATTTAACTTGCACGAAGATCAAAGGCTTAATTTTACAGTGATTTATTATTAAGTTAACACTGGCCTACACTTAAACCAGGCTCACAGAATAGCTTGAAATACTTCAGGCCTTGGACTAAATCACAAGATACTGATTAATATTCAGCCCTCTGGTGCATGTCTACTGCAACTTCTACAACTATTTTAAAAATCATGTGGCACTCTTCCTACTTCTCAGCTTCCTCCCTCACCCCCACTTCTGTGTACACTATAGCAAACAAACCCAGCTACGGAGAAAGAACTGATGTCCTCTGCATAGAGAAGCCAGTCTGAATCAGGGAGATAAGGCTATAATGCTGATAATGCTATAAACAGCAATTAATTTATCTCCTCAGTCTTTATTTTGTTCTCTAATAAAAATGTAAAACATGTTTCTTATATTCACTAAATTCTCTGCCTGAAAAATCACAGTACATTCATCTCCTACCTATGCCCCTCAAAAATACTATTCATTGGCTTTAAAAAAAGGCGTTTTAAAAAATTCAGTAGTGTAAATGTGTGGGAAAACAGGTAACTAAAATTATTACTTTGACACTTAAAGTGTTCCAAATATTTTTATTTAAATATGTACCATCCCATTTCAAATACTGATGCTCCTCTTCAATTTGAAAAACTTATGACAGATGCTTTTTCTTCATGTACTTGATGGAGCAGCGTATTTGGTAACTGTGCAAAAGGGGTTTTTTAATCAGTTTGAATTCGTAATATACTTCTAAATTACCAAACAACTGAGAATTTAGAATCTGCTGTGAGGTCAATTTCACAAGAGGAAGAAAATTAAACAGAGAAGTGTTTTTGTGAAAAACAAACAAGAGTTTACTCTAATAGTGAATCAGGTAAGAAAATAAAGCAGCTAGTGATGTTGGAGAGAGCAGCTCAAAACACAAGCTCTTCAGACTAATACTTTCAGAGACATACTGTGCAATCCTACTACCACATACAAATAGTTCACACCTCAGTAGTACCTCTTAATCAAGATTATGCAGCACAGTGGTAAAAGGAGGTTCAGTGAATGGTCATGCTATTTGATTTCTGTGAAGAAACAGCTAACGTCCTAACTGCGCTCTAGTTAGCCCAATCCTCTGTCCCACAGGAATTCCCACCCAGTGTGCCCCCTTCAACTCCCCCCTCTCCCGATGTCTTCTACATTGCCCAGCTACTGTTGTGGCAAAGAGGAGCAGAGGTTATGGCTGGTTCCACACTACACAGGCTGACTGGAAAGAAGGCTGAGGGAAGAAGAGCTTCTGAAGCATTCCTCTGGGTGTTTCTTCAATCCACTTATTCACAAAACTAATTTTATCAAACTTTTAAGGAACTGAATTACTGTTTCCCTGCCAAATGAAAGAATAATTGATAGACTAGCAGCATGACTACGACAGTCAAGTCTCCCAGGAAAACAGACTAGCACAATACCTATAAACCTTCTGTGAACAGCAATTCGCTCTCTCCTCTTCTGCCAATCACTGACTGCAGTAGCTGAGAAATGTTAGAAAAATGTTTTGCCCTCTCTGAGGTTGACTTGATGCGCTTTTTATCTAAGACACATCTTCGCAGTATATTAGTAGAATGAAATTCCAAGACAGAATTCTCATTTACAGGACTTAGACAGCATCCAGAGTCATTTATCTCTGTTCTGTTTGTCCTTATTTCCATGGTTTTCAGTCCACAGCATTCCAGATTTTGGCAGTGGAAAAAACTTTACCAAGAACTCGACTAATCTAGCATTCTCTGACTTTTGGAAGAACTGAAAAATATCACAACTGTTTAAGCTTGAATGTAGAAGTAAATGTACTCTGGTCATTCCTTTGGTCTAGATTTAAATTTTAAAGCAAGTGTACACCTTGCTTTAATAAAGGTGTGTTACACCTTTATTAGGTGATGGTGAGCACTCCTGTGACAAGGAACTCTTTCCACTTCTCCCTGCTATGAAACTAATTCTCAGCAAGCACAACTAATGTGGAATACATTGTTTCCTCACTGCTGCTGAAATAGCAATCCCAACTGCTCTTCTACTGCTCCACTACACCACACCCCACCTTGCCCCCCAAGTAACTAACCGATACAGCTTCCAGACAGTCAGTAATGAGAGCTCATGTTTTCACATTGTCCTCAACCATGTTTTAATCCATAGCTTCCAAGCTGTTCTCCCCTGCTGCAGATACCTGTACCACATCCTGCTCAAGTATGAAAAGCTAGGTATGGAGAAAACAATCCAGCTTCTAAGACAACACATTTTAAAATATGGTGGTAGGAAAAACCCAAAACAAAAAAACCTCTGTGTATAAACATACACATCACAAATCTCAGTCAACGCACAAACGAACACTTGTGCCAAGTAGCTGCAGCATTGTGTGAAAGCCCTCCAGTTCTCTTCCTCTATTCCCCCCTCACTGTTTAGATTCCGAGTACACACACTGTGTGTGTTTCAGCAGGGAGGTAAACCTTCCAGACTGACTTCTCCAGGGAAGAACACTATCCTTCTTGGACACTAATTTTCAGAATCAGGCCAGTATTAAACAATTTACAGTTGCTACTAGCTGAAAGGAAACACTCAGAACTCTGTATTTCACCCACATGCTTTAACAGGAAGATAAAAAAAAGTTTTTAAGAACTGGATTTTCAGCAACAGCCCGGTTAAGAGCAGCATTGTTTTCTCTGCCAGTTTTATCTGTTTTATCTTTCCTCAGCTGTGGATCTTGGCCTACTGCTTCATGAAGGGGCCTACTATTCTTTGAGCTCTTTTTAAAAGTCAGGAGTAGCTGATGTTATAAAAAGTCTGAATTTTGTTTTCTGAATAAATTTCCCCCAGGTTTACTATACTGACTCAGACATTGGTGTGTGATGTTTTTCATCTATTAAATTCAGTTTCTCTTTTGAGTCCCACTGAACAGTATTTCTGCATTTTACATTTAGCCTTAGCTGAAAAGATACTGAAGTTGCTAAGTTTCATGATCTGGTATTTAAGCAATTAGCAGAGGTCACTTTACAAAATGACGCTGGAGAGCTACTGGTCAAACAAAAAGACCTCACTTCCATGGTGTGTTGAAACTCTGCCTATTGGCTAGTGTTTGTCTACTTACTTGACCCTTTACTAAGTACTGCAGATGGAGAATGTATAATTAACAGAAACACTGGAGGTCCTTCAGATCATCAACAGCTATTTGAAGAGCATGGAGAGCATATGTATTTCACATCTGAAACAGTCTCAATAAATCTTGTGACTATTTTAATAGTATTGCTACGTAAGATTGTCATGAACATAAATCAGCAGAACAAAATAGTTTTGGTGCCTGATTAAAGACACTCAACTATGAACTTATTCATTTTAATTCAAACAGGTTTTTGTCATAAAGATATCCCCTATATTTACTAATTAGCTTGCCCCAGTCAACACTTCTTCCAGGAAGAACTTTACTTCCTCCTACACTGACATTAAACTACAAGTAATAACAAAAGATAGTTTATTATTTCATTAACAGGCTCTAAAATTATTTGCTGCCTCAACTATTACAGAAACTCATGAATTATTTTCCTATGTGTACATGAGGACACAGGTAAATACGAGTGCTCTGCCCAAGATCTACAGCAGGTGCAAATTTTCTTCAAATGCCACCTCATAAACAGCTAGTTGCTGTCCACTGGTAGACTGCTTCCTTGCTGTGCACACTCCAATTCTTCAAAAAGGTATCAGCCCTGCTCACAAACGCATGAGTGCCATTATGATCTGCACCAGGTTGTATGCAAATCACTTTTTCGAACACCACACTGGTTTTAAATGGAAACATCAAAAGTTTCTAATTGAGGAAGAATGAAATCTGCTTTATGTTGTTTCAGCAAGGCTGAGAGAAAAAGCAAGTTGATATTCTAGCCATTTCTCTTCTTTCTTCTCTCAGATTCCTAGAAGCACTTCTCAGCAATCCTTCCAAGCAACCAGACAAATCATTTTCAGAAATGCAGGAAAAAACCTAACTACTGGTATAGGTCACAGTAAAAAGTAACTTGAGTGTGGTGCTTTCTTTTAACTTCATACAGAAGCCTGTTAAGCTGAGAAATGTATAATAAAAGTTTCTAGATCTTAATGATGGCAAAAAAATTTTTCAAGTGTAACTTTGAGTATCGGCGTAATAATACAGACCTTAATTAGGACGTGATTTAAAGGGAACAGTACAGAACACTGTTTGAGTTGAACACAATTATCTTTGAATACACATGGGCTTATTTTCCTGTTAAATGAAATTACCAGAAGAAAAGCAAGAGATTTCTATTCAGTTTGTTTATACAAGTCATATCAAACTGTGGAGCAGAGCTTTGGGATTAGCTTCTCTTCCTTTCCACTCACAATGTTGTTTCTTTTTTGAAACTAGATTACAAACATTTCCTTTCTGACTCTCAAACTGAGTAAGCCAATATTTAGCCTGTGTAGTTACTACCTGTCATTCCAGTGTAGTCTTATGTTTCTATTTAGAGCTTACAGATGCTTCAACAAACAATTCCAAAAGCAAGTTTCTAGTTGCAGGAGGGATACAAGCAGTGTTCACAGCTCTGCTGACCTTGTATTCACCATACACATTAAAAAAAAAGTTCTTAAAATGTAGTAAGTCTAGTGACACAGATATCAGAATTTTATAAAGCGTAAACAGCAACAATATTACTTTGGGAAATTAAGGCTTGTAGAAAAGGAGTAGTTTTAACTTGAAAAACTGCTTTTCTACTACTAGTGTAAACAGACACTATAGGTTCAGTACCTTACATATATAGGTTCACTTCCTCACATCCAGTTCTTACACTCATTTCTTACACTCAGCTGGGTTTTGTTTTCCTTCAAGCAAACATCTGATCAAAGCAAAGGGAACACCTGCTGCAGACGGCACCAAAGTCACTTGCCCATCTACAGTTCTTCTTCAAAACCGGAAGTTCTAGATACAGCACTGATTATTCCGGTTTCAATTCCCCATCATCTTAAGATGTTTGCACAAACCCCAAATCCATTACATACCTGCAAAACTTGTTCTTCTGAGGTGGACACAAACAGATCCATTCATTTTGGTTAACAGTACCAAGTTTTTGGCTTGGAACAGCCAGGAACATTCTGTCTAAAAGTCTCATGAACAGCAGCATGTCCTACCTACACAAGACTTGAATACTATCTTGGTGGTTTATATTCAAAATTCAAAGGAAGAGAGTGAAGGTTGAAAAAAAATTTACCCTTCACAAATAAGGGTGAAATTGGTAAAAAGTTCTGTAAAAGAACAAAAGCTGTAACATTTTTATTACCCTGTTTCCAAACCTGATCATCTTCAATGTGACAAGCAATATTTCAAAACTTGATGAACTGAAGCAAAATGTTATACTTGTTTTACAAGTACGAGCAAAGTACAACCTACAACCTGTCCAATCTGTTAGAAAAGCCAGGATTTATACTCAAAATATCTGTTAATTCAATTTAAAAAGGGAAAATCCTCAAGTGTTTCTGTGGCACTGAATGACAACACAGAGCTCTCAAGTTCAACACTCAAGGTACAAATCAAGAAATTAGTTACCACAGGTATCTGAGGCTGCACTTGTTAAGTCACAATATAAAGGGGATATTTATTGCTTAAGTACAGAGAGGTTATAAGCTCATTATAAGTGGGGCAAACAGGCATTATTCTCATAAAACTGGTACAGCACAGAGGAACAAGATGCACTGACCAATTGCTTTGTCTTCCTGAGTTGGACAAAAGGGCTGTTCTCCACTCTAGTCCAGCAAACTACTTCTGCAAAAGTCAACCTTCACAACTGTATCTCCTGCTGCTACAAAAGATGCTTAGGGAAACAAAACAACCACTACGTCAAAATGACAGGTTAGCAACCTGCCTGCTTAGCAAGCCTACTTATACTGCAGGTGGGAGATGCAACCTGTGTCTCATTTTAAACATCCTCTCACATTCTTGAACTTCTACTAACCTAATAAAACTCAGGGAGATGAGTATTGCAGTTACGCCCACCCATTTTCAGGTAGGTAATCCAAACTACTAAAGTTACTAAAGTGTAGTTGTTTGGGGGTTTTGTTGTTGTTGTTCAGGGGGTCGGGTGGAGAGTGGGGTTTTGGTTTTAGGGGTTTTTAAGGAACCACAAAAACCTGTGACTATAGTCACTAAAAGACACTGTGCATTTATACTACACAAAGCATTTCAAATGGTCAAAGTGAAGCTATCGGCAAGGGCTTTGAACCAATCTACACAAACCTCTTAGGGGTCTGTTCCTGAATCATATTCCATTTTGTAGAACCTTAGCCCACATTTCCCTCCTGATGGTTAAGAGCTACATACACTTCTCGGAAAAAGTTACTGTTAGTTGAAATCGGCCCACAAAAGAAAATTCTGTCGAAGGCCCTCTCCCTTTTTTATTACAAAGGCATTCACGGTCATGCTCCTCTCAGCCCAAGAATATCTGGTTCTATTTGATTGCCTTTCAGTAGATTTCATATACTCTGAACTGGAAGCACCACTAACCCAGCTTCAACTTCTGAAGCTGTAATCCTGAACAGAAACTAATAATGTCAAGAGACCACACAACATGGTCTGTTTGGTATTACAACTTAACAGGGAGCATGTATCAGATCTTAAATACTTAAAACAGTCCTGATGAACCTTATTGCCTACTTTGCAGCTACCAGTTCTGTAATCATTGCACTGTTAGCAGCAGGTACACCACAGCTCAGCTCTAACTCAATATTAATTTGAGTTACTGTGGTGCTGCCACATTTAGGGAGTTGTAAATCACCTACAATGCTGCAAACTCCACCCCGTAACAAAAAGCAGTGTAGAATTCATGCTACAGTCAATCTTTCTCAACTTCAGCCAAAGCTCAGCAAAATACTTCAGCTGCTCAGCTCCAAGGTTATGAAGAAATGAAGCCCAACTATTTTAAGTGGACTCAAAAAGTATGAAGCATAGCTGAATGTATTACCCTAAGTTCTTCTGGTACTGAAAGAAAGAAGTTGGCATACAAATATACTAGCTAGGTATAATGAGTCTAAAGGAAAAAAAAAAAACAAAACACCCAGCAAGGAAAGCACTACACCCTCTGATAACATGAAAGGCATGGTGGTAGGAAAGAGTAGACAATGGTTATCAATGCAGTCTTGCACTAAGAAACAAAACCTAAACACAAGAGCCCTGCTATATCACTGCCATCCCTAAACTCTTTGCTTAGTTTTGTCTGCATTTGAAACTATTAAGCTGGAACTGAACAGAAAAAAAAAAGAGAAGTCTTTGACTACAGAACTACGGACTAGGATGACTAACTGCTTGTTGTTTACCTGTCAAAATCCCTTGACAAAATTGAACCCTTAAGGAAGACAGGGCAAACTATACTGAGCTGTAAAGCTCAATTGTGAAATAGAAGTGCATTGAACATACAATATTCTCTCAACATGGTAAGAAACCACATACAATTATAACCAGATGTGAATGTAAGGATATGAGTATTGTTTATATAGCTGTAGAAAATAAGAAATGCGAGATGGCAACATCAATAAAAGCATCTTAATTAAATGCAAGCTGCTAAAAAACAGCAGGCCTCCCAGAGAAGCATTTCCTTAATAAAAATTTGAATTTAGTGACAAGATGTTCCCCAATTTAAACAGGCAAGTTCATAGAAACACTATATAAGAAACTGGGTCATGCAGTACAGGAAAAGTGCACTGATGCTGTTTTTCCATAATGTCAAAATGAAGGTGAGAGGAATCTGTCTTGTTTTTCTAAAAAAAAGGTCTTATGTTCCCCTGCCCACATTTCTTAATAAGTCACGTAAGATTTCAAACTATCAGAGCCTTTATTTGAAGTTTAGTAAGAGTATGTTTAATCTGTAATCAATTAGATTGTGGAAAAGGCTAAAGCAAAGCAGTATGAAAAAACAGTAAATTAAGTACTTGTTCACGTCATCCCTGTATTAAGGCCATGTTAACTCTAGAATGTCTACAGGACAGTCTTCATGAAAAGGAGATAACCATAGCTGGATGTTAATTTATGTATACCTAATTCTCTGTTCCTGCATAACAAAAAACTCTTTTTACCAACCTTCAGTGAGATGAACCAACATTTCTGTTCAAAAACTAGAGGATGGGCAGGGGGGCAGGAGGGGGGCACAAGAAATCAGAAGGGAAA
>NW_010397667.1:0-16978 GCF_000710305.1 Buceros rhinoceros silvestris | reverse complement strand
TTCCCAAAATTTTAAAAAAAAAAAAAAAAGGGGTTCCTACAAAGATCTTTCTGCAAAACTTTCCACTTCCTCTAACAGAATTAAATCTCCTATAAATCCTAGACAAGTTTCCAGATACAGTACACTGAACCTTAAATATTTATACTACTTCAAAACTTAGAATCATGAAGGGAAAATACTTTTAGGACAATCCTAAATTTGAGGGGGGCTCTAAAGTGGAATAAGAGCCATTATCAAATAGGCCTTCTCTGTTACCTACATAAAATGTAAAATAGATGTACATTAATGAAGTGAAAGTTTTTTATTGTGCTTGTGAAGGACAAGTTCTACATCCATCACTTCTCATTTCTGATGTTCATGAAAACACAATAGCTAAAGTGTAAGTTAAAAAGCAAAAGTCTGAAGGAGTCTTGATCTCACAGATCTTTCCTTTTGGTAATGGCAGCTTCAATGCAAGTGACACCCAAACTTTGGCATTTGGACTTCCAAATGATTTAACTGAAAGGACTTGTGAGTTTTAGGAAGAACCCCGTGGCAGTTTTAATCTTCAAGAAAAAGGAATGACAGTGGATAAACACTTGGCCATCTCAGGTATAAAACTCAGTAATGTTTGTGAGAATATAGATGAAAATAGTAGAGATTTGGTATGAGTAGTTATAGAATCCCTCCTCTTCAGTTTTCAAAAACAACAGACAATACAAGATTTTGGTTCTTAAATTTATTTTTAGCAGGATGTTTGTACTAATGGATGGTGACATCATTAGAAGATAGGTCCGTGTCCACCACCTGCAACAGAAGCTAGACAGATGTTAAAGAAAACAATTTAAGAGTTAAGGATGACACTACTTACCCAGAGCAGGCTTATGAAAGTCACCTACTAAGCAGTACAGTTAGCTTTTGATGCAAACATGCTCATATTATTTATCTGTTATCAAAATTTCCTGTCAAGATTTAATGCATACATTACCTTGATTCTGGATGGGAATCACGCATTTCTGTTTAGAAATATATGCTAGAGAAACTCTCATTCTTAAAAAAAACTACTAATGGAAATACAAGTTATTCAAAATTACTTACCTGTACATTTTCTTCAGAAGACAAAAGATCTGCAAGTTTTAGTCTAAAGTTCCCATCTAAATTTTAAAGTTGGCAAGAAAACTCTGGGAATTCAAATTCTAATACTGTTAAACCAGGTCAACAGCAGATAGTAGCACTTCTAGATTTCATTAAGAATACAACTACTTGTTTCTCTACCATACCTGGGTGTTTGACAAATCAAGAAGGTAGGATCTCATCAACATACTCACAAGTATATTGAATTCTAATTCGGAAAGAAATGAAGACCTGATTTGTTACAACCCAGAGACCATGTTACATTAAAAAAAAAGTCAATGGCCAGAAGTCTAACAAAGTAAACAAGCTTGTCTATAACAAATTAATTTCACCAGAAATTATACTTGAATGTCAAAGCCTAGAGGCAGTTGAGGAAATCAAAGAATCAGGTGACAGGCCCTTTCCCAGGGCTACTTCAAATGCTAAGCCAAGCAACAAGGCTCAAGCTGAGGTAAGGTATTTCCTAAGGCTGGTACTGAGCATAAAGTCACTTCACTCACAACTCAAGTTTAGAAACTTGATTTTAAGGTTCCTGTTCTTTACAATCTCTTGGCTCATAACTCCTTTTTAGTACCCTGGCTTGACACCCTCTTGACTCACAATTATTTGAAATATGCACTTATACCATGCTGATCAGCCTAAAAATATTCTTAGAGTATACTTCAGCATCCTAGGACTGTTTAAAACAGGCTGCTACAGATACTGAAGACTGTCACACTGGAAGTGTGCTATATCAGAATGAGTCTTTAAATAATTCAGCCAATAAACCCAGTTTTAAGGACCATGACAGCCTGGTATTTCCAATTGCTTGCTCTCAGAGTTATGAACTATTTGATCTAGTAATACTGGGAAATTAAACTTTTGTATTGGTTGAAAACAAAAAAGAAGGGTTGAATCTGTTCATAGCTGCACTCCATTTGTCCTGATTAATTGAGCTCTCTTGTTTTACAGAATCTGTCTGAAAGATTAAGTCATTGCCTTTTGAGCAACTCACTATCCCAGTGGTCTACTGTACCTAAACAGGGTTTAATTGCTGGTAATGACCTACAAAAGGAAGTGAGCATCTCAAGACAATCAGTCCTACACTGGTACTGTGCCCTTCAAACACATTACGCGCACACACAGAAGGAAGGTAGGGCAGGTGATTAAAGACTTAAGGCTTCCTGCTCTTTAATCTTTCAGGTTGTGCAGCTGGATCAGTTGCTACTGTAGTCAGCAATACTGTGAGTATCATCTGTCTTACACGAAGCTGGTTGATATTCTTCCCATAGGATAAACACAGTGAGGTTGATAAGAACCTTCAACAATTGCTCTTCTATGAGGCACAGAGCAAAGGAAGGAAATCAGGAAATAAGAGTAGTCTAGGAATGACAGAACTGACATGAATTATTACTTCAAATACATTGCAAACAGCATCTTCCTGAATAAAGACACCACAAAATCTAAACTGAAGTTATAAAAGAGTAAAGAAACCACAGAGCTAAGTGTTCTTGACAGGCCCACGTCATGAAACATGAAAAGTAATTAATTTGTGCACCAGGTAACACATATGCTGCAGTAACAGGGCAGCACAACTGTTCAGCTATCTCCCCTTGCTACAGGATGCAGCTTCAGGTCTAGTACTGTAATACCCAAGTCAGCACTGGAACCTGTGCCTCAAAGCTGACACAAGGGATCTGGCAAGCAATGGACAGGAAACTACGGACCTATTTAGAGTAGGGGGGTTGAAAAGGCTTGACAGCATTACACAGTAGAAAGGAAAAACCGATGACTGGTAATAGAGAGGAACAGAGTAACTTAAGGGATCATTTGCTCATAATGAACCGTTCACTCTGCATCCTTATTCTGTTAATGATTTGTCCTGTCCTAATGGTGCTAGTGCTGCTAATAAGCTGTGTTAGAGGTTGCAGAAGGCTAAAACTACATTTTTACTGGGTTTAGCATCCATCAATGGATGGATCCAGTTTAGCATCCATCAATGGATGCTTGAGTCAGGTTAAGAAGTTGTGCTGAAACCAGTAATTAAATTCTTATCCTTTAAGAGGCTTCACAAACCTACACTACCAGAAAGATCATTCTATTCACTAAAAGTATATTATTAAACAACGTAATACTTCACTAAGACTTATGATAATAAGAACAAGAAAAAATTTACAAAGAATTAAGATTTCTATCTGCACTATTAAAACTAAGTCTGTACATACAATGAAGACTGAATAGGCTTAAAACTAGACAAAGACAGAAGCAATTAAAGTTGTAGCATTACCTAATGTTGAGCTGGTTTAATAGATTTAGAACATTACAACCAAGAAATCCTGTTATTAATGTGCTGGAAGCAAAGATCTAAAAGGAGGAATTAAATATTTACCTTTGGAGAGAAAAGTTGTTTAGGCAAACTAAAAACATTTGCAAGAACAAGTTTTAGCGAGCAATGGACTAAAACAAAACGTTACGCACTTCCAGCTTATGTTCTTTCTCTGCAAGGAATTCTTTTTGACATCGGAGAAAGTCTGACAACATTCGAGTTAGCTGTTTTCTATCATCTATTTCAGCTGCCAACCTGCCATTGTAATCCGCCAGCAACATACATGCATCATCTACCATTTTGGAAAGTTGTTCTCCAGATTCCTTATCTAAAAAGCAAACAGAAGAAAACAAGTAAAGCACGATTTCATTATACACCGTTAAGTTCTCAGAAGAGTACTTCAGTTATTGGATTCCCCAACCCTCACCTGTTATTCTGTCTAACAGGGACACATCTTGGACCTCTATAGGCAAAGAAGCTATTCTCTGATGAACTGCTGCATCCCCAGAGGCAGCATTTTCTAGTTCTTGTAATGCTCTAATGAGATCTGTAGTCTGAAAAAAGCATGCGAGATTTAGAACTAGTTTAAACAAACAGATTCTAGTACAAAACAGTATTTCACAATAAGCTTATGGAATCAATTTGTTGGTAATTTTAAGAGCATTTATGGTATCAGCATTATAGCAACATTCTATCCCCTCTCAGATTGAAAACAAAACAAAGCCAAGCCATTAACTCTCAGAACAACATTGCAGTGTTCCTAGTTTTAAGTTCACCTTCCTAAAATAGATTTTTTCATTTAAATTCTTAGTGTAGGACTACTTATAAATCATTTGGTTTTGACAGCAGTTTCATTTTGCCATATATTTTTAAAATTATTTTTCCTGTAGTTTTGCTTCACTATCACATCAGATTAGAATAGTGCATTTCTTTTGGAAGTAGGGCTGATGATCATAGAAGCCCATGTCTGTTACGAAGAATCATACCTTGCCATAAGAAAAAGCCTTTTGAGAGGCAGTACCAACAACACACAAGAATTATAGAGGTCATAACAACGTAAGGTAGACAAAAACATTTTCCAACCATTGCAACCGCAACATTGAGAAATTGTCTCTTGATAAATTGGTAACAATCTTATTCTAATGTATGTGTTGCTCATTACCACCCTGGAAACCAAATGAGAACCTAAAACATCGCAGAAACAAGTGCTGAAGTCCTGATGGGACCAAGCTGAACATATAGTTCATACATTCTGGTTAAGTGTCAAACTGACTGAAGTTACAGAATGCTCCACTTGTAACCGAAAGTGCTGCAAAGACAATTTTCAGGTGTAGTCACCCTTTCTTAGAAACAGTATCTTGTTAAAAAGAAAAGAGATGCCAATCAAAAACAAGTGTACTGAAAAAAAATCTGTATTAAATCATGTGCAAAGCCAGAATTTTATAAACATGTTTTTACCTGTGGAGGGTCAGTGGGAGAACTTCGAGGTGAACAGTTATTTTCATCAACTTTTATCTGTTCATATGTGCGTTTCCTCACCTTTCTGTCTCCATCTAAATGAAAACAAGAGAGGTCAGGGAAAAGATATTTCAAACAAGATACTGAATCTTCATACACACAAAAAATACTTACATAAAGCTTGCCTAAGTTGTTCTAATACATCATTTTCATAAACAGACCTTTCTTCCCAGATAGAGAGCACTCGGCCAAGGTGTTTCTTACAACTCTCATCAGACTCACTGTTACAAAGAAAAAAATGCAAAAATCAGGACAAGGTAAAAGTACAGCACTGCCATAGGATTATCTTTCACAGAAGGACCTGGGCAAAGTATCAGAAGTCCAATAATCTCAAAAAATAACAAATCACATTGTAAAGACAGACAGCGAAGACCAGTTCAGCAAGTCTCAGCAAGCACTTAAAGGGCCAACACCCAACTCCCTCTTTCTGCTTGCTCAACCCATAGATCTGTAGGTCTGTAACCTTGTTATGCAAATACTGCAAACAGGTTTGTTTTGCTTCAATAGCTGTGTACCACGTGAAAATAATTCTGTATGAAGACTCAAGTATCCTCATGCAATGAGATGAACGGCTGTTGGGGAAAAACAAATCACGCAACACCAGAAACAAAACATCAAACTGTTGTAGCATATAAACACAGACTGAAAGCAAGTCTTAATTTAAGGCATAGTTAACAGCTTTCTAAGGTAAAAGGGACTGAATGCAGAAGAACTTACAGTGTATTCCTCCAACAGCATTAAGTCTACCCAAGATCAAAAGAACACTGAATAATTAACAAGACTTCAAGTACAGAAGTAACACACAAAGGACTAGCTGGCTCAAAAGAGATAAACTGAGGACTTCTCCAAATACCCCTCAAATACAGTATGAAGAAGGACACTGCACATCACAGTTTACAGTACCTTGAAACATGCTTAAAAGCCTCCACTATTACTGGAGCAAAGTCTTTCGTAAATTCTGGTCCTTTCCTTTTGCTGTTCTGTATGACATCATTGGCCAAGTATAGGAAGGTCAGCTTCCTATTTGGTTTTGCTAATGAAAGAGTGATAAACAAGAAAAATTAGAAATGTTAGTCTCTCCAACTAATATCTGTTTATCGACTTTTATACTAAATACAAAAACCCCAAATCAAATGGTTTTTTTCCTATTCTCATTACTGCTTACAATAAGTCACTGTAATTTTGTAGTTAAAAATGTGAAAAGACTTCAGTCACCCATTGGCTTTTCTCTCCCTTCTACTCCTTCCTCTTCCGTAATCTGACGCAAGTTCCCTCTAGCACCATCTCCATAAAAAAAAAGAAAAAACATGATATTCCAAAGTATTCTTCAGCCTGCAACTGTTTTCAGGTGTGTTCCTGAGCCTCACATGCTTTGTCTGTTTGGTAGCTTTGATCAATGCCTTCCAAGTACTTTAGCTTCCCTTTGAGCCTGCGTAAGTTTTGTATCCACGAAGTCCTCTGACAAGGAGCTTCACAGATCCACAATCATTCATGTGAAGAACCTCCTTTTCACTTGAATTTCACTCAGTCTTAATATAACCAGCCCCTCTCGTTCTCACATCTGAGCAAACTGAACAGTCAATCCCCAGTCAATCTCTCTATAGCACTGTGATATTCTCCTCTCCTGCCTGCAGCTGTTTTATCAAGACTACATTTTCAAGATCACTTTCAGGTTGCTGTGGCGTATCTCTTCTCCAAGCCTCTTAAGGATTCTACCCTGTTCCCATTAACATGCAATACATCACAAGCTTCCAGTTTACAAGTTCCTTTTCAAAATCTCTTCCATGTTGAAGCGTCCCTACTCAGATGTTTTCATTTACCATCACACTTTATTAGTCTACAGTTTTCTCAGAGCTCTAACTCTAACACTTCTTGTGTTAACACCAAAAAACTTTCAATACCATTACCACCACACAGTCTCAGTATGTACGCTCTGACTTGAAACAGTGGTTTCTCTTGAAAGAGAATTCTTTTCTGCTCTCCTGAGTAAAGCAGCACCGTAGTAAAGCCAATCTAGGATTTCTTAAAATTCATGCTTAGCTCCCCATATGATTTCATTTTGTTGATTTCCACTCCAACCTCTCAAGCATGCAGAACCATCACCCAAGCATACAAACAGAACATTCAATGTTGATGTGTTTCCATTCTAAGGAAATGTTTTAAAGGAGAAATTTTGCACCACAGAAAAGCTCCTCTGAAGGATTTCTCCTTGGAGTATTGAATTTTTCCCATTCTCTTGGACAGGCATATGCAAAAAATAAAAGAGAATTCTGGATTAAGTGGTGAAAAAAATGCTTCGAAAGTAAAAAGACACCTATCTCTTCAAATCAAGGCAACCTAAAAAGTGGCAAAGAAGAATTAGTTTGGAAATGCGGGACACAAGGTGGACCTATTAGAAGTTTGCTCCAAACAATGAAGTCACTCCGTGAAGACATCCAGGAAATTAACTATCTGCATCAAAACCTGGGTAAACTAAAATGTAGATTTTATAAATGCATGCTACTTAATTTCTGAATTAAAAACTGACAATATAGCAACACATGTCCTACCTACCCTTCAGGTAAATCTTTCATAGTTCCAGGACATGGCAAGTTTTGAATTAGAGTATCTTAGAAAACACGTCTTGTCTTATGGGTTCACCAAAATTAACCAGAGTTTACCAAAGCTCACCTTGGTCCCACATACCATTCCTTAACTGAGCATAGAATTAGTACTCAAAATCTAATGAAGCAGACTGTACTCCCATACTACATCCTCTGAACTGCATGCAGGATACATCCTTTTCCACCCATTTAATAGGAAAAAAAGTCATGTTCCAATCCTCAGTGATGTAACTCATTTATAACAGAACTCAACTTCCTCGTTTCCAGATAGTAACCAAATCAACTGAGCTGGTAAAGACAGGAGATATATGCAGTGCCATTAAGTCAGATGATGCTGATTCTCACAACACCTGGACTTTACCTATTCACTACAGTAAATAGATCAATATACCACGTTTGGAAAAAGCAGGCTAAAACCCAGGAAGTCCCTTTCAAGCTCCTTTCCTCTAGTATTAACTTTTCGGCTTCCTACCTCAATTCTACAGAAACAAAGCTGCATGAACAAAAAACCCCTCAAAACACTCTTAAGCTATCTGTGGCTTTGGTTAGAAATTCAATTAGTATTTTATACTTAAGTTCACAAAGGATATTGTGAAGTAAAATTTAATTCTTCTTGCTGTAAGCATGCTCTGTGCAAAATTCCAAAGCTAAACATTATGCTTACTCTCAAGAAGTGTTCCCTTCCACTTCACGAATCTTCAGAAGTTACACACTGGCCTACTACTGCTCTGTCTTACACACAAGACTGAAGTGCAATGTAGCCTTTAGCAACAGAGGTTGACAACTCAAGAGCTGAAAAAAATCAGTGTTCTATTGCTACTACAGCTATAAATTAACTACAGAAGTCTGAAATAAAGTTAAATTCCAAACCAGATAGATCTGTTCTGAAAAAAAAAGTTACCTGTTTAAATCATCTCTCTTCAGTAGCAGTGACATGAACTTTTCAGCCCTGGGCTTTGATATACCTCAGAACAGCAAAATGGATCAAAGAACTGTTAGATTATTTTAAAAAGCATCCTCAATGCATAGTAAGGTGCTAAAGCACTTTCACTGTCGGATGAAAATGAAAGAAAAAAGGTAAGCTCTTAGGTTAAAGAAGGATCTGAAAGGCACATAGGGCCAGAGTGCAGTGCTCAGAGTACCTAGCCCACAGTATCTCTAGTACACTAATAGTACCGTCTGCAAACACAAAACTGCTAAGAAAACATCCATGTTGGCCTGAGTCATCTTTTCAGAAGCTCTGTGCAGCGTTCACATAAGTCTTCTGCTTGCTTCAGTTAGATTTACTAGTTACCCACTAAAGCAGACACGAGAGTAGCTCCCTGAAGCACTGCATTCAGAAATACTTTAACAGGTCAACAGTGCTGTTTGACATAAGGGTCATATTAAGTAGATTACTCCTAAAGCACCCACAGTGAGACTGCCTGGGATTGGCACCTCACAACTGAAACAAAGTCTGTCCCCAAAACGTATCTGATATACTTATATGCCAATGAATGCTTTGCAGGAATTCTTGGTATTTCACCTGCAACTAGTGTAATTGGCATTCGCAGCAGAGAGACTTGGCATCCTCATTATCGAGTCTTACGTTTTATCAATCTGTGTTTCTTAGTTACACATACTTATTATCCTAGCCTGGGTATCCCTGGTTCTCTACCCGTCCAATATAGATACCATGACACTGTATCCTTGAGTCCATAATACTTAGAGAAACTCTAAAACTGAGAACACTTCAGCGCAAGAAACTCTTAGTATTTTACCTCAGAAGGCTGTAAACATGTTATTTTCACTGAGGTTAGCTCAGGCAATCAGAACGGGCATAATCACCCATATTTGTCTTTTCCAGGTTTATCTCCTGTCATTAAAAACTGAGCTCCCACCAAGATTTCTAGAAACATGCCCATTCCTTTCATGCTGTCCTATACATCTTCCTTAGAGCTGAGAGATATTTGCTATCTTAGAAATACAGAAAGAAACTACAGAGAAACCCACAAGCATAAGGGATCTCACTACAAGCATATAGACTACTGACCTATCCGAAAATGTTACATCAGGCTTTAACCCTCTACAGGCCAGCTCTGCTATGCCAACTGACCCTAAATGAAAATACCATTTAACAAGAGGTTTTGTGAAAATAAGCATCAATAGGTTAAAATCCCACAAGAGTTATGGGCACTAAACAGCTTCTCTTTTATTAAAGTTCTCTAATACAGATTCAAATAAAGATTTGACTCAATTGCTTTTGAACTACATTCGTCTACACACATACAGCAGAGTATATGAGTGTCAGTACTTTCCTCAAGTCCCTGGCACACCTTCTGTGTCACAGCATGCTTCATGCTTTTGCACAAAAAGTTACATGACATCTTTGCAAACACCTGACAAGCTTTCAAGATTTTTGTTACAAGACCCAACTCATCTTTAAGTCAAGCAGCACTGAAACTTGAGTGCAACATCACTGGTTCTTAACACTAAGAACTACCCTGAGTTTTTATGATCAAGAGCAGCATCTTTGGTAATGTGAATGAAAGTGTATCTGTAAAAAGTCACTTAAGAAGCTATCACCAGAAAGAACAATTCAAAGATAACATAATCCATGAGACGCATGTTGTACAACAATCACTTAATCTTAAAAATTCATTAACCTTCTGTTATGAAAAAGTTAAACTAAGCGTTGGACATTGCACAGTCACCTGATTCTCCTAGTGAATTGTACTAGGGTTTGAACACTACCGTGTTTCCTTTTTGAAGAGGGGAATGAGACTGCCCAAAGAATGTGCGTTCCAGGTTTGAGCGTTCAAGAACCTTGACTCTGAGTTTGGATGCCAGTGGACAAAGGAAATGCAGCCTGCAGTCACTGCTGGGAAAGATACCATCATCATCAAATTAACATGGGTACATGAGAAAGTTGATCACAAACCAAGGAAACCATGTCAACTTTACTCTGCAGGAGCTTCCCTCTGAACACATGAAACAAACTAATTCCTTTCACTGCCTCACCTGGCTGGTACAAGACCAAGATGGATACGCATCAATATCAAGAGCAGTTTTAAGATAAAAAAAGAGGACACTGCACTTAAGTATTCAGGACCAGAATGATCAAAGACAGGCAGGTACAGGTAAGGTACCAGGACATGAGTGGTACAGCAGTAAATCAATACAGATATGTACACATTGCATTCTCTGAAGACTAGTTTGAAGACTAATATTAAAGAGCCAACTAGTCAGGCTGGATCACACAATCCTAATGTGAGCATTTTAAGTGAGAGACTCTTAAATTGCTAACCTATTGCCAGAGGTCATTTTGTAAATCACATAGGCAACAACTATGTTTCTCTGTCTTGACTCAACAACTCATGTTCACCTGAAGTTCTGCCCGCTGTCGGTTTAAGTCCAAACCTTTGTGCATACATGAGATGATTTGTGTGGAGAAGCAGGAAGGTACCCATGAGCACCTTCATCTGAAGTGTTTTACTGGCCTCCTCAAGAACCTTAATCAGTGAAATCAGTAAGCCATAATTTTGTCTATTTTAAATAAAACAAAATCTATTCAGTCAAGTGTATCACATCAGCCAATGTCACCATACCACCATTAAGTAAAATAATCTTACACCAGTAGAGAAAGATACCTTCTCTTGGTAGAAAAAACTACACTACATAGTACAGAAAATACTTACTTTAAATCAGGAACTTGTTTCCTGAAATCCACTTCATATCTGCAGGGCAATATATTCCCACTGCTTTTTGGTTCTGCTCCACAGCAGTTGACCGAGTATTGGAATAATTAAGATGTAGTACAACTTTCGAATCTGGTTTCAACATCACTAGGTCCTCTCAATTTGTCTATTAAGATCCTCTATCTTGCAATTTTCAGCAGCACCGAGCAGCTTCCACAATAGTCACTAGCTTCAGAAAAATGCATCAATGCCAACACCTATGAGTGAGGATGCATACACTAGCATATGTCCCAAAAGCAGAAGATGTAGACAAAAAGTCATAAACAAGCAAAAATAGTCGCTTCTTATACCACTGAATAAGTTCAACACCCAAAACCAAAAAAGAGTTCAAGCACAATAAACTGGAACAGCAGGTGAACTGGCAAAGTCAAGTGCTAAAAATATGTCTCTGTAGCAGCCAGATGTACTTACAGAATTCTAGCTGTCTTAAAAAGGATGTACAATGGCTCTGCTGATCTGGGTAAGCTTTGCAGCAAAGACAACGATCAGTATCACACAGGTGGGGTGACAGATGACAGCCAAAACAAGAGGTCAAGTGATTGGGGGGAGGGGGCAGCAGAGGCAAGGTGTTCACCATCAGTTTTTGAGATTGACTAATCAATGACATACTGTGTCAGGCTCTGAAGAAAACAGACACCTGAACCTGAAATTAGGTTTAAAGATACAACATGATAACTATTAAAATATCACTAGTACATAACTACCTAACTAGTGACAGAGCTGCACCTGGAACAGCTAACAGAAAATGAACTGACCAGAAAAAGAATACATTACAGACAAATAACTGGAGCTTGAAATAAAATATCACAAACCCAGACATTTCGCAATTCCCCCTCCCCCCTGCCTTTTAAAAGGAACACATTTAAGTCAGTAGAGCAAATATCACATTAAGCCTACTAAACAAGCATTTACTATTTGCCCTTGAAGGCTGATGCTTTCAATTATGGAATTGAAATCTTTTATTTCAAAACAAAACACACAAACAAACCTCTACAGTTACAGAGAATCCTGAAACCACAGAGCAAGAGATGTATGCAAAAGAACATAACTCACTTGCAAACAAAAAAAAAAAAAAAGTAAGTCTTAACAGTCTCCAGGTCAGAAAAGCCTCTTCAAGAAGGCTCCTACAGATTTTTTTCAGGAGCCACTCAGTGGCTGCAGGCTTACACAACACAATTTTATGTTGAACATCACTACTTAGTTTAGAAAAACCCTGTAAATGAATCTCTTTACAGATACACAAAATTAATAGTTTTAACAGGCCCACAAGTTGCATTTTGTGAATGACTGATGTATTCACATTACAGTTAATTAGTTAGTACTACTTAAACACTGAGTAAGCTAATGACTATTAAGTAATTAACTATTTAAATTTGAGTGTTACATTTCATACACCTGAAATCCAGCTGAAGCAGGATCGTTTTCCTTACGGCACATTATTCAAGGCTTTACAAAATCCTCCCTAACCACCACTCAAAAGGTCTATGTAAAATAAGTAGGTTATGTGATAATATTATCAAATTAATCTACACAAGTTACTTTGAAGCCATCATGAAGCTGCCATATCACAAGTACCAAAGGAAAAAAAAGCCATTTTTCTAGAGTAGAAATCCAAACTGCAGGAGATTCTCACGTCAGTAAGACATTTACTACAAGTTAAGTACTAAAAAGCAGCCCACCAAATTGTTTATGCCATAAATCAACTATGAAATTAAAAAGAATGCAGACTCATGATCAGCATAAGCCAGTGCTAACACAGGCTGCAGCTACTATCCTCACAGTCTGCTTTGAGCCAGCACCAGCTTTCCATCAGGGAACTCATCTATTTCAAAACTACTTATTGGTTTTGCTGGATTTTCAGCAGCAGCACAGCACAAAATACTGTCAGCAAAAAAAAGCATTAGAAATATTTGAAGTTATATTTAACCAACAGCAGAGTGGAAAAGGAGCTGTTTTGTTGTCATTGTGGATCTCTGCTTATCTGTCAAAACAGGAGAAATCTTTGTTATTTCATTACAGTTGTCATTTAAGTTAAAGGCATTCTATTAATCTTCTCATCATTTTAGTCATCGATGACCAGAAGATCAGTGAACTACAGAATCTGTTCTCCACTAATCGCAGTAATACATAATGAAAAATCGCACTACAAATACCAAAACATGGAGTACTTTGAGTGACACCTGAGTGGCTTTGCACAGATGCAGAATGAGGAATACTCGGTACTCCAGGCAGAGCTGGGCACAGCTCTGCCACAGCCCCAGGGCTCATCCACACATTTCATTAGTGCATATTTGAGGTCAGTCATTAAACAGCACGTCTCTACACTCATTGTCTTGAAGCATATAGCATGCAACTCCTTAACATTTCATCAAGTGACTGGTTGTATGAGACAACATCCTTTCCTTAAATGTCTGTAACAGTTTGTAGGAGTCTCTGGTTAATTCCGAGTTATCAGTTCTTTCACAGTACAGCCAATTCTAGAATACATTACTCTAGCTTTCCTCCAATTTTTTATAATTTCTAAGAATAACCTTATGGATTCTACATGCCAGTATTTTAAGAACTACATATAAAAGTTATGTTAGTATTAGGGAAAATGCGTATTTCTTCAGTAGTCAAAGTTACATTAACTGTCTTGATACAACTTTAGCAACATTGGAGTTTAGCAAGACAAATCCAATGTCATATAACTGCTCCAGGTTATGACAACGATGTGCAAATTTTGCCCATTCTTCAAGTTCACATTTAAGTGCAAAAATTCACCAAGAGAATCAAAGAAAGTTCAACTACAGAAAACCTGTAGATGAAGGCATATGGAATTGATAAGCTACAGAGATGCCATAATATGGAGCCTGAATGCTACCCATTAATCCAAGTAAACAAAAAGGGACTAAGATTTTTTTGTTGCCCAAGTTATACGCACATTTCATCTTCACTGCTACTCCAATATGACAGAAAGTCAATGACTATTTTTAAAACAGAAGAATCAGAACCAAACACTTAGGAGCAAAAGAGCTGTGATCCTAGCACTTGTCTTCATGACTAACTAAAGACATCTTCAGAAAGGTTCATGCAATTTGATCTGATGCAAGGGACATTTTACCAAACTAAAAGCATCCAGAAAAAAGTAGTATGACACCGTACTGTGTTCAGCTCAACTGGTTAGGCAATGTCCCACCAGCCTGAAAGGGAGTAGGCTGGAAGGAAAATCTGGGAGATGGAGGTGACAACAAAAAAGGGATACATACAATGAAAGGAAATAAAATGTAGGAAGGCAAGGTTCAACTTTCTGTTCCAGGATACTACTGGCTAGCAAAAGCAGCAGACAATACCAGTAACTTTTGCGTTCATATTCCCCAATCAGAGATTCTCCTCTCAGGTAGAAGGGAAATTATGCTGCTATGGCTTGGATAGAGGGCAAGTTAGGAGCCTTAAGCATACTCTATTTACAGCTTTATTGCCAGCACTCTGCTTTGTGATGTTTTATGCAAGTCACTTCACCACTGCACACTGGTTTTCCTTCTCATTTTCCACATGTCTGCTTATACCACTAAATCTACCCTTTGGGGACTAGGGGTTATCTTACAAGTTTGTGCTGCAATTAGCAAAAAGTTAGTACTGGGCAAATATCAGTTAACAATTTTGAAGCTCAGGCACTATTATCAGAGATAGAAAATTAAAATACTTCACATGTCTATTAACTATGTCAGCTTCAAATACCATGGAAGAGGAACACTTCACATAAGGCCTAAAAGCCCAGAAGAAAAGGTGCAGGACCTTGAAAGCAACTCCTGCAGTAAGTAGACTATCACTTGCTTTCCACAGACCCTTGAAAGCTGACTTCCAAAAAGAGATCAACAGAAAAATCTTACTTTGAAGCAGAAAAAGCTGGACAACAACTTCAACAAACTAAAGATAAAACACATTACAGCAGCTATGCTCATCCGAAGCTCAAAAGAGGCTTCAAAGCCAGGCATTGGAAGCTGAGAAAAAAATCAAAGCCCTCTCCATGAGTTCTTAAGAAAATTGTAATCCCTGCCTCTCAATGCCACCTTCGAACCTCTAGCTTTGTTTCAAACATTTCATTTCTCCCATTATTCAAACAGCACAACAGGAAAATTATGCTAATAATAAAGTTAAAGACTGATCATTAATATTATAGATTATTGTGAACTGGTATTGTGCATGTTAATTAATACAAGCAACCTCAACTCCAGCTCTGTGCCAATTTAAAGATACCTTTCTGCTATAACTCAGAACACGAAACACTAAAGCAGTTTGTTCAGAAGGCCCAAAAACTTGAAATGGTTCAAACACAGATGGAAGATCCATTCATTTGTTCTTGAAACAAGAAAGCAAGCTTTCAACAAACCAGTGAAAATATGTTTATTTCATGAGATGAAATACACCACCAAATACTTCTTTCTTTAGGCAGCAGAAAAAAGAATTTAACTCTTTAGCTTGAAAGTCCAAAAGATAACATTTCATACAAAAAGCCTATTTTAAACAAAAAACAGAGTAGCCATGTGAAAACCTACAGTTTATAGGATCGTATTTCCATACTATATCGTAAGATTTTTATTTCAAGGGTAGTTCAATCCAGTTGCTATGAAGTTATGCCTCCTAACCAAGAGGTAGTTGTGATCTAGCCATGCACATCTTGTATTCCATTACACATGATTTCTGCAAGTCCACTATTCCTCTTAGATGCATGAAATTAAGGGAGTGGGGCTTCTATTTCATAAGTCCTGTAATGACTTAGTGCTATTTTTCCTCTCAGCTTGGAAACCCAGCCTTCTACTTTTCCCACCAAAGATCCATATATTGATGGGGCTCTGAAAGAAGTTATTGGAAGACAGTAACATTTCCTAGAGCAAGGTAGAGATCTAACAAGAGATTTTTCTTTTTCTTAAATGAGTCAACTTAAGATCAAGTTATTTACCAGTCAGGTCAAATAAACCTTCACATGCCATTTCTCCCTTTCAGTCCCTGAACTACTACCTAGAGCTGCAAGTCCTTTCCTGTTAAAAAGAAAGACATAGAAGAATGTGAATGCTGCACACTCAACACCAAATACTCAATGCAGCTGAACACACATTTTACCACTATTAGCCATTTGGCAAAAATAAGTAGTAAACACCTCGTACACATTAAATTGCTCTTTCTTCAGAGTATTCCCATACTCAGTTGCTCTACAAGAACAGTTGGCAGTGTGAGTGGACAAAGCCACTGTATCAGGAAACTCAAATAGTATTACAGCTAACCATCGTTATAGATTACAAAAGACAGTAACTAAAGAGGGTCATCTTGGAAGGGCCGTTAACTATGTATTAAAACTAAAAGCCCTAAACATTGTGTTTGCTGCCCCCTTTCCTTTTTCCCCACTTTCCCCTATTCTTCCAAAAAAAAAAAAAAAGAGAGCAAAACATGAGAAGTAGCCTCCTCAGAGGCATCTCATTGAGGGAGGAAAGAAAACAGGAGGAAGAAGAAAAGAGCCAGGGGAGCGGAGGAAAAAAGAAGAAGCACCTCCCATCCCACAAGTCATCAAGAAACTGAGGCCCGGGGTTTAACACTTGACCCAGTAGCTCCCTTCACCCCAGGCGCCAGGGCGGAGCTGGCCCGGCCGGGCCGGGCGGCCCTACCTACCCACCCTCCTCTCTCTCTCTTCCCCTCTCCCTCCTTCCCCGTCTCGACTGGCCAAG
>NW_010397666.1:0-235 GCF_000710305.1 Buceros rhinoceros silvestris | reverse complement strand
TCCCTGAGCCAAACCCTGCGCAGCACGTCCCCTCCAAACCGAGCCCTGGGGGGGTTCTGGTGCCCTCGGTCCTGCCCCCACCCCGCGCAGAGCGGCTGCAGCCCCCCCAGAGCCCTACCTGGATAATCCTGCTTGAGGTTGGGGAAGTTCATGTTGGCGTAGAGGACGGGCGAGATGGTGGAAAGCTCGCCCAGCTCCTCGTCCTTCTCCCAGCGCTGCAGGCTGCGCTGGTTGT
>NW_010397665.1:0-5003 GCF_000710305.1 Buceros rhinoceros silvestris | reverse complement strand
CGTATACCTACATATATACATATATATATAAAATAAATTTTATGTATTTGTCTTGCAGGAGTTGATAAGCTGATCCGTCATTTACACAAACACAACATACCCATAGCTGTTGCCACCAGCTCAGCTGAAGTGACATTTCAAATGAAAACAGCCAGACACAAAGACTTCTTTGGTCTTTTTAATCATATTGTGTTGGGAGATGACCCCGAGGTGAAGTGTGGCAAGCCACAACCTGATGCATTTCTAGTTTGTGCAAAGAGATTTCACCCTCCTGCACCTCCAGAGAAGGTAAGAAGGGGGAGGAACAAATTAACAGAAAAGTTAGGAATATTCTGTTTGGGTTATATTTCGATTATTTTTTTTTTTACATGATAAACCCTTAGATTAAGATTTAATATTAACATTATAAATATCAGCATCCTCTGTTTCCAAAGATATTTAGGCTGTTGAAGCAAGAGATTGTTGGAAAGCATAATTTCCTCCCACTATGTATAATGTTTGAAATGCAAATTGCTCTGATGTACTACATGGTAGTGTGCAGTATTAGGAAAGTGTAATGATTTTCTGCTCTATGCATAAATCTGCAAGCTTAGCTTCACTACTTAGAGTTTGGAAACAGTTATTTAAACATAGATCAGTTTATTCTTCATATATTCATGGCTGATTTACTTCTTAAGTGTCTAAACATTAAAGATATTTCTTTTTAAAGAGGGTGTATGTTTTTCCTAAGCCATCTCTTTCCTTTTCCATTCTAAATCTCTGAGATCATAATTCTTCTTTTCCGATTTAAAACTAATTAATTAGTTTGAACAATCTTTCTCAAATAGCAGAAGTGTTTGGTTTTGCTCTCTTATATATAACTTTCCAAACTTGATTCTAAAATAGAAATCTGTAGGGAGAATATTTGAAAGATAAATTGAGGGTTAGTTGAAACAACATCCTTGCTTTTATTTTAAATTAAATTGCCTTTCTCCTTGAAGTATTTTTCTCACTTCTTCTCTGTCTTGAGTGGAATGTAAGTTCTGAAGTTTTGTGGTTTCATTACTGCAGAAAAATGCTTGACATGCTTATTTTTAAGGAACACTTTAGGTGGATTAGACTGTGATTACCGTTTTCTCAGAGTTGTTGAGGAAGCAAATGGTTACACAAATACATAGGAATGATTAGCTAAGATTCTTCAGCCTTTCATACTCCAAGTTCTCACCCAGAGTCTAAATGGTATTTGTGTTGCCTGGAAATACAAAGTAAATTAAGTCTGATGCAATGCAGCAGACTATGAACAGCGTTAACCAAACTGTGTTTGGGGTTTTATTTTCTGTTGAAAGTTCTCTGGACGTTGGGTGAACGAGCGTCAACTTCATTTGTTTAGGTGTTAAGATACACCAAATGTACGCAATCATGTTCATGCAGATGGCTGTTTTATGGACTTGTTAGGTACTTATGTGAGTAGGCCTTGTAGGTATGGTACATTCCAAACATTGAAGAACCGGAGCAGCAAGGCTGTAAAGCTCACCTTAATGTCAAGTCGTTATGAATTTTGAACATGTTAATACTCAATTGAGAGCAAATTATCGGGAAGCAGTCCAAGGTTTTGGAGGGGGTGAAAGAGGAGTTGAAAACAAGCTTAAACAACAGCTTGATGTTGCTTTCAGGTGAAAATATTCTTTCTTGATTAACTGTATGTCTACGGAACAAAAAATCAGCATATGTTCCTGTAATATTGTATGACATTTTTTTTGTGAAGCCAGACAAGACATGTGTAATGCATATTTTCAACTGGATGGAGGTGTGACTGTAAGCTGTTCTGTAATTCTGAAAGTAAAAGAGCAGAAATTCTTGAGAATTTATGTAAAGCTGGGTTGAAACTGGTATCTGAAGGAGAGGTAAGAAAATTGAATGTCAGCTGTGTTAATAACAAACAATTATTTCATGTGAGGAGCCTCTTGGTTTATTTGGCTGTATTTCAGAAAAGTCACCAGGTGATAATAATTTAAAAGGACAAAAACATTAAAAGAAAAACCCAAACACAACAAAAACAGTGACACCGTGTTGTAGATTTTTTCATTTATTCTGTGTTAAGTAGCTTTAGCTGTGTTAACAGTGAAAACTATTTTAAGATAATAGTAGCATCTGTATTACGCTTAATGATTTTAAACTTTAAAGGTATGTTAGACAAACAAAATTTCAGACTGTTCGTGGTAGTGTTGTAGTTATTTTCTTTAACCAAGAAAAGTTAAGAGCATACAAGTTTGAACCCATGGTTTTCCTTTATATGAAATTTAACAGCGTTCCCTTAGTGCATATAGTTCAGTTCAGTTTTTTTTGTTTCATCTACAAAAGTCGCGAATGTTGAAGTGTTGGAATTTAGCACAGGCACTGAACTCCCCAGAAGAAAAACAAAACTATCAGCAAAGCTATCTGAAACATTCATGGCCAATTGCAGTGTAGTGATGGCATCTGCAGTGTTTAGTCCCAGGCAGTGAAATAATAGTCACAGGTTTGGATTTCTTGGTGAAAATCCGTAACATACAAGTTTGCAGCAAAATGTCAGGAGGTGTAGGTAATGTCTAACGAATAAGCGAGAAAGGGATTATTAGAGGAATGTGTTTGCTGCTAGGACCTATACGTCTATGCTGTATGTGATGTGAACATTTTCCGTTGCCTTAGATTTGCTCTGATTCCTACCTTAGAGCTGTTTAAGGTTCTTTGGAGCTCTATGTCCACTTAAGCATTGGAGATTGCTTGACATGCAGCTGGAGAGGACTTCTGCTTTAGCTTCCTGCTAAAGCAACGTGCCAAAACTACGCGGTGAAGGAAGCCATCAGGTAGCAACTGGAGGACTGTGAGATTTGCTTCAAAACTTAACTTCTGCTCCAAGTGAAAAATACAGTGTAGCCGTAGAAGGCCAAATCCGTGACCAAATTCAGCCTGTGACTGTTGCTGTGCAGGCATACTTCTACAAGTAGGCTGTTCAAAAATGATATCCATGAAAATGGATATGATGTCTGCTTTACTGTCATTGAAGGATGTCGTAATTGTCCATCTGGGAATTTCTTAAATATTGACCTTTTGGTTTGCAGTCTTTGGTTAACTGGGAACTTAACGAGCATAATGATGAAACCACAGCATGGGAATTTCAAAAAAGATGCACCCTGCAAATTCAGCCTAGGTCTTACTATCTTGTGATGTACGAAGGTTCATATGAACTTCCCACACTAGTAACAATGGACTATCATGTGAATAATGAGTTAAATCAGTCAGGTACTCAAAATGTGATCTATAAATTAAATACTAGAAATTTCATCTTTAACTAAAATTCCCTTTTTTTTTAATAAATATATATGCCAAATTCTGCTCTCAAATACACAGATGTAACCTATATGAAACCCAGGTGGAGCTGTACATATGTAGAAACAATGTATGCCTGAATATTGTAGAAATTTCAAGCCACAGTGTTCAAAACGCTGTGTTCTTTTACATGCATTTTATTTAGAAAATTGAAAAAAAAACTTTTCAAAGTATTATTTTATCGGGTTTTTTTATTATTTTCCTACCTTTATATGATCATAATTGGAAAATAAGTTGTTTCATATTCTTCTAGAATTAGTTTCTATTTTACTGTGTTTCAAATTTTTACAACAGGAATTCCTTTTAAGAGAACCTTTAAAATGTGCTGGAGAGGCAAACTGAAATTTTATTGATGACTCCACTGTGAGCTATATATGCCAAGGGATTTCACGGCAGCAAGATGGTCTTCTGTAAGTACATAGGAAACAAAAGGAAGACTAGGGAATATGTAAGCTCGTTGCTGAATGAGATGGGCAAGTTGGTTACACAGGACATGAAGAAAGTTGAAGTGCTGAATGCAGCAAGTCAGGAACGTCAGGTCACAGAGACCAGAGTTAAGGGCTGGAGCAAGGGAGATGTACCCTTGTTGAAAGAGAATCAGCTAAGAGGATACTTAAGCAAACTAGATGTTTAGGGGCCATGGGCCCTGATGGAATGTACGTATGAGTGCTGAGGGAGCTGGCAGATGTCGTTGCAGGGCCACTCTCCATAATCTTTGATCCATCATGGTAATTGGGAGAAGCGCTTGAAGAATGGAGGAAAGCAAATCTCACTCCTGTCTTGAAGATGGGCAAGAAAGAGGACCCAGGGAACTACAGGCTGGTCAGCCTCACCTCAGTCCCCTAGAAAGGTGATGGAGCACCTAATCCTGAAGACCATTTTGTGCACAGTAAGGACAAGGAATTCATCAAGCGTAGTCAGCATGGCTTCACCAACGGGAAGTTATGCTTGACAAACTTGATAAATTTCTGTGGTGAAATGACTGGCCTGGCAGATGACGAGAAAGCAGTGGCTGCTGTCTACCTGGAATACAGTAGGACCTTTGACACGTTCTCTTATAAGATCATCATAAAACAGCTGTTGATGTATGGGCCGGATGGACAGACAGTGAGGTGGGTTGAAAACTGAACAGCTGAGCCCAGCGTCACCGGTTTGGCCGAGGTTGAGCCAAGGTCCGGTAATGATAATACCTTCCCCTATTCCAGCAGAAATAGGGGAAGGGAGCAAAAAATTTGTGAGACCTCTAATATGCTTTTCGGAAAACTGAAACAAACTTTAATAACACAAGAAACAGGAATATATTAAATACAAAACAAAACCAACGAGGTATTGAGGGTTTTGGGAAATTGAAAGGCGAGAGTTAAAACCGCGGGACGGAAAGTAAAACCGCGGCAGGGTAAAGATGGCGATGGCCACGTGATGCAGGAAAAGACAACCACGGCAAATACAAAACCGGGGCGCCACATGGGGAGACCCAAAAACCAGCACAATTTTACCAGTCTATCGTGGATTGAAGCGAAGCAAAAGCATTGTCGGTGAAAAGCAGCTGGGAGCTCCCGGACGCGCGGGGTGGAAAGGCTCTGAAAGTGGCGGGTTCCACAGTGGCGGCAAGGGGGATATTCCCGGCTGGTCCCAGCGGCTTACTGAAGCTGCAG
>NW_010397664.1:59185-60986 GCF_000710305.1 Buceros rhinoceros silvestris | reverse complement strand
GGTGGCACCGGGCTGGTGGCGGGGCGAGGGTGGTGCTGGAAGGGCTGCCCGTTCCTCGCCCCACGCCTGGGGTTGCTCCGGCGTGGCTGCGCTCCCGGGTTTGATATGGATGCTGTTTCCAAAGGATGCTGAGAACTTTCTAACGCAGGGAAGAGCCACAAGTTCCTAAGGGGCTGTGTTGTTTGAGGAGCTTGAGGTAACTCTTCAATCAGCAAAAGGCTTGCCAGGTGACTTGAGTGTCTTCAGCCCTGTTCCAGGACTTGGAGGGCTGGTAGCAAATGGTGCCGCAGTAAATAATGGCTGAGGCCAGGCAGTGTTTAAAAACAATATTATTGCAAGTCAGAATCATTGTATTCCTGAAGCTTCAGCCTCAGGAATACTGCCTGCTACAGAGAGCAAAGTTGCTTAATAATTAAATCTGTTTTGCTAACTTACAAATGCATTCAAATTATTAACTTGGGGGTTTCTAACTTGCCTGCCTTCTTCAGTCTGTTCAGCAACAGTAAAAAACGTGTTAGAAGATGACTTTCTGATAAATCCAATACCTTGAGCTGCCAGAAAGCCATGTGTTTCCCTTTTCCTCCTCAGCAATGATTTTACTGTCTGTCCTGAAACGGAGTGGTTAAGTCCTGTTGTTCTGGAGATCTCATTTTCCACCTTGAACACATTCCTTTTGGATGGTTTGCAGCAAGTGTTTGGGCCCCCTGAGCAGGTGTGTTTTCTGTTACATCGGTGCAATTTGAGACGTTTCTTTTCTCAAATCTAAACTTTCTGTGACTGCTGCTTTATCTCAGGGCAGCAGTCTGGAACAGGAGTGGTCCTCAGAGAATATCGTGCAGTTACAAAGGAAGGGGCTACAATCCTGAGCGCTGTAAAACAGCGGAGTCGGTATTTTACTAAACAAGGCTCTTATTCTGTGCAAGGTGGAGTGCTGAATGTGGTCTGCTCATTTCTGACCTCACTTTCTGAACGAAGGTTGCAGGGGTCCTGTGTTATGCCTTGCGTATAAAATGCAGAAGTCAATGAGCATCACATTAATGATGTGTCTGTGTGACGTTGGGAGTGAAACCAGTGATGGAGGCACTCACCCTGGTTCATGCACCGAGCTGTTGTGCTATGTGGTTTTGTATTCTAATGGGGAAATTGGTGTTTCCACTTGCTTGTTACAAACTGGGCACGGAGCTGCATGGGTTTTAGTCGGGTCAGAATCCCGGGAGGAAGTGGCAGTTTTTGGACAGAGAGGAATCTGGAGGGAAGACGACTCGCTGGTGTTCTGGTGCTGAGCTGACTGTTGCCAAGCTCCTCCACACCTGTGCAGAACTGGAATCTGCACAGCCAGGGACTTGCCCTGAATTGAGATGTGGCTAGAAAGCATTTAATGTAGTGTGGTTGTATATGGAATTTTCTCTATAAATTTCTTCCAACACGTGAAAAGAGTTAGGTTAGTAATAAGATTAACAATATTTAATAAGATTAAAATTACCAGCATAAATCTCCTGAGAAAGGTGGGCACAGACTGTCAGCAGTCGACACTCTAATCTCTGCTTTCTCCCATGTAAGTGCTGTAAAGAATTTGGGCTCCTAGGCTCTGCTTACTTTTTAGAAAAGAAAAATTCCATCCTCGCCTGCCGACAGCTCAGGTAGTGCCTTACCTTTCCTCTCCACCAACAGCATCGTATTCCCGGTGGGGCCGCGGGATGTTCCCATATAAGGGCAAAGGGAGTAGCTGTCAGAGGGTTGCAAGGAGCGGGCAGAGCCGATCCCTTCACTTCCGTGCAAGTCTTTGTGCAGAGCAGGGATG
>NW_010397664.1:48475-59056 GCF_000710305.1 Buceros rhinoceros silvestris | reverse complement strand
GCTTGGGCTTTCCTGGCACAGTCAGCAGAGACTGCAGGGACTGAGCAAGTCTGGAAAGTATCTGTTGCTGCTGAAGGTGGCCCCGTGTGCCCGGGGAGAGCCTGCCTGCCAAATAAGCGGTGCCAGTTGTGTGCTGGGCGTGCTCTGAAGGAAGAAGCACCCACCCAGGTTGTCCCTGTGGGGTGTGTGCTGTCCAACGGGAAATCAAAACAACTGTGCTTGCTGTCTGCCATGAGGATTGTCTTCCACTGCTGTGGGCTTCCTGGAGGGGTTGGTGTAGCCAGCGGTGTTGGGTACAGGGAGGCATGGTATCTTTCTCAGTAGAGAGGAAATGCTTTATGCTTTAGTGTCACCTGGGGAGGGAGAAGAACAGATGAGGGGAAGTTCGGAAGAAGGTGAAGCAGCTGCTTCCCAAAAATGCTTGGTATTTTTTGTGGTAAAAGCTCTACCTCTGAACCATCCAGATTCACGTTATTTCTCTTCTGTTATCTTCCTCTCTGTCTCAGTGCTTCCTGCTGCTTCTCAGAGCAAACTCACAAGTACTTCAGTTTCTCCCCCTCTCTGGCAGTCTCTCCATCTGTTCTTTTGTTTGTTTGTTTGTTTATAGCTGTTGGGCTTTTTCTCCTGAAACTTCGACTTGGCTATGGTAGCCAAGTTCTGAGCTGAACCCTCCCAATCTTGCATAAGGGCATACTGGAGGAAGATGATAGGACTTTGATTCATCCCAACTTGCAGGCTGTTCAGGATGGTAGCAGTCAGAGGAGGCATGAGCCTGCCTGCTTGCTTGTAAGAATTAGCCCTCTAGACACAAGCTAGTCTCAGGAAGCAGGGGTTGGCCTGGTGCCCTTTTTGCTCACCTGGATCTTCCGTGAAACGTCTTTGTACTCTGAGTGCTGGAAAGCTTGTGCATGCTACCGAGTCTCCTTTGCATTCCCCATCATCTGGTAAAGCCCTGGATTTGATTTGCATTTATTTGCGGTTCTGGTGAATATCTGATTGCAGGATTACTATACCTGAAAGGATTCATCTTCTGCTGTTCATCAAAACCGCAGGAGAGCTGCTTTTGCCTTTATGGGAATGTGCCAGCTGGTCTTTCATTGTGCTGGTATCATTTTCCTTGTCCTATTATTGGATGCTTCTTTGATGACCTGAAGGCTGCGATGATGTTTTTAGAGAAGATTCATATTGATCGTTATTTGACTGTTGTCTGGTTTGGTCATGGTGCCAGAAGACAATTCTTAGAAAATTCTTGCATGTGTTTTTCAGGGAGAAGCATCTGAGACATTAGGAGCACGTGCATGGTCTCATGATGTGATACCATTGTTCCAGGAGGCAGAGTAGATGCTTAATTCAATTGGGAAACAGTAATATCGTGTGTTGCACAGTGGGGAGAGCTAAAAGACCTTCCCCACCGGCACGCTGAGGACTCTCTAAGAACTGCTTGGAGGGATTTTTGCTAACTGTGTAGCTCTCTAGACCCACACAGGATCCACCTTCACACTGTGGTTTGCTGTAGTGGTAGCTGAACTGCGCCCCTGCCTGATACACTGCCCTGGGTGGCAGTCGCTGGTGCTCAGGCTTGCTATGCTGCAAAGGGGTGAAAACATGAAGCAGGATGTTTCGACCTGTACCGACACGCAGCCTTGACTAATAGAAGAACCACAGTGCTTTGGCGTGATCTCTTTAAGGCTCTGCTTTTTCTCCCCAGCTGCTTAAATAAATGTGGAGGACTTGTTTTCACTGCTAATAATTTTTTTAGCCAAGTAGTAACTAAGACATCTGAGCTATTTGAGGTTGCAGGAAGCAATTTAAGTCTCCTTGTCATTAGCTAGAAGTACTGCCTCCTGATGCGTGGGGTGGGGGGTGGGTGGGAAGGGAGAAACAAATGGTGCCAGTTTAGGTATATTTTATTATATTTTTTTATTGAATCAATTTTAAAATTATTTCTAATATACTGAACTTAATGTTAGAATTTCACTTCCAAATCCTGCTTGCCACCCCCAAGAAAGAAAAATACAGGAAAAACAAAGTGGGAAAGGACTTTGTGTTAGCATGATCTGGTAGGAAGCTTTTAGATGTTGATCAAAACGTGACCTGAATCTTCAAATGATGTCGATCCTAAGGAAATCCCCAGATGCCGGACTTTAATCGCATGTGCACTTCAGTTATTTGCTTGCAGTATAAACACTGCAAGCACTGAGAAGAGCACTTCTCCTGCGCCTGGGAAACGTGTGAGATTTCTCATTGCTGTTGACTTTGAAGTTTAACTGTGGAACAGCGTGGAACTGGTGGATTGAGTTTCTGCAGCCTCTTCCCTGCACCAGTGCTGCTGCTCCCAAAATTTCTGCAATTTCATAGCTAGTCCCTTTTGGGAAGTCACTCATTTCCCTTGAAGTATCCGAAGGCTGTAATGTTGTCTTGCTACTTGTATCTGCTCTGGTTCTATCTCGTGTGAAAAGTGTTTTGTCCCTATGTGACAAGGGCTGGAGGTGGATTAATCTTTGATCCTGGAGGTGGTTTAGCCAGGCTGGTTCTGTATCGGGGGCTGGAGTTTAGGAATTGCGTGATTTGCTCCACACACCCAACTAGAATCAGTGGTGAGCCATCTGATGTAAGGTATTAACTCAGTGGATTTTGCTGCTGTTAGCAAGGTTTGTGTCTGCAGGTGCAGAGAATTCCAAGTCATCACCATTTTCATTCTCTTTTGCACTTTTCCTTAAATCTGAATTTAAAGGCAGTGCTGCCTTTGGAGCTTCTGGGTTTCAGTGAAAAAACACGTGTGTCAGCTTATCTCAGCATAATGTGCAATTGCCTGTCAACCGAGTTGCGATGATGGGATTCATAGCGCTGCTGGAGTTACCACGAGGAGAACGTGATCTTTCTTGCGTCCTACCCTTCCCTGCAGCATTGGAGAATAGTTGTGCCTGGTGCTGCGCAGGTGGGGGAAGTTGATTGTATTCAAGCATTGGTCTGTGGTGATGAAACTGGTTTTCTGACTAAATTGCATGTCATTCTATAAATAGAGTGGGTATATTTGACATCTTACCCTATTATAATAATTCTGAAAATTACTACATAGAAGCAGTGTTTCCAGCTTCAAGTTTCTGCCCATGTATGTCTATTTCAAAATTACTTTTGTTTCAACCTCTGTTCCTTTAGCTCTCCCATACCGCACCATTTCACATTGTGCTTAGGTGACCTCCCTGTTCTTTCGGGGTGGGTTACCTGAGGAACTGGGATGCAGCCCGTTTCCCCTCTATGGTCCAGACTCCTGGAGAATGTCTGCTATTGAAATCCCTCTGTTGCTTACCAGTGGCCGTGCCCCATCCTCCTGTGTGAGACTGTGAGGAGGTTCTTGGCTCTCTAATCTCCATGAAGAACTGCCAACCTCTGTGAACAGCTTAAGAATATTCTCCTGACAGTGCCCTGCAAGTGCTCTGTGCTTCAGACAAGAATTTGAAGCACAGGAACTGGGGCTTCAGAAATGCTCCTGTACCTGCCAGACCAGACTTTATCAGAAATAATGTTATCACTGAAGTTGGTGTAAGGTTTGGACAACTTGGAGCTAATGGCCCTAAAGCAACTCTCTGTTTAGCACTTTCAAATTTGATCCCAGGATTTTTTTGCATCAGACTGACCTTAAAATGCTGGAGTGCAATTCTGTTAGTGAATTACCTATTAGTAAATTATCATATGTGAGAGCATTTTGGTAACTCTTGGGATCGTCTGTCTGCTGTCTTCCATGCACTAGAGTCAGGAGCTCTTCTCACCTGTCCTACACAGACTCCTACCTTTAGTGCTAGAGAGCTGTAGTGCAAAAGCAGTTCCTGGACTTCCAAATCCCGCTGCCATCCGTGTTTTGATCTTTATTTGCATACTGCTCGACTTCTCGCATACCAATTGCCGTCCATTACTGAAAGACTGCCCAAGAGAATGGTAAAACGGGTGTGCAGCTGAATTAATTGCATGGGAGCTATGTGTGCCGCTGTGGGAAACGGAGGAGTAGTAACCGGGGGCTCTGTTTTTTTGCCAAATCTTTTGAGCTGCTTTAGCATTTTGAGAGAAATTGCTGAAATGGGACTGCAGAACTGGCAAAGGACCTGGGGAGACTAAGGCATTTGTGAGTTGATGTTCTGATCTTTAGCTTAGCTGAAACATATTTTGATTCACATTTCGTGTCACCCTGCAACTGTTGAGAGATTTAAGCAAAGATTGCAGGGGCGTTTTGCTGCTTGGCCTGCGTGTCAGTGCAGCTTTCTCCTGGCTGCAATGAAAAGACGGGGTTCCCTCGCATGACTGTGCCTCCTGCAGGACTGCTGCCCCTCTAAGGGTACTGCTGACTCTCTTCTATGGTTTCTTTGTTTCCTTGTTCTAGATTTTTCTGGTCTTTTGGGGATTTGTAAGAAGATGTTCTCCAGGTGTGTGACAGCCTACAGAGGTGTGTGTGCAATTACAAAATGGCCCTGGGTGCCTGCTACCAGCCTGTTGTCTTGGCAGCGTAGGCAAGTTTTGAATTGGCACGAAGGCAGAGCGGTCCCTGCGGCACTGCTGTCCTTGGGTGACTCAGTATGCCGAGCTCCTTGGCCACAGTAACAGGCAGTTGGAGTCCCAGAGCTGGAGTGCCTGGCTGTGCTCTGTGCCCAGCGCTGCTGAGTTGATGTAGAGCTAAAGAAAAAGGCAGGGCGAGGTACAGCAGCTGCCCTGGAAGTGCTGTTCTTGCTCTCTGCGCTACCAAGAGGGCAGTTACCTGCAAGGTTACTCTCCACGGCAGCAGAGACGGGGAGCAGGGGCCGTGTGTGCGGGCGCTGTGGCCAGTGAGCAGCTGCACAGGAACAGTTGAAAGAGCCATTTAGCCTGTTTTGCTTCTTCTGAGCTTGGGACAGTCAAGTCTCTGTCCTCATGGTGCCCAAGTCACCACGGCCCTTGCCTTCTCAGCACTGACCTGAACTGCAGGGGAAGTGAAAGCCTGTGTCAGTAGCTTCAGAAACGAGCCCAGCAGAGTGCCACAAATCTAAAGGCTTCTGGGAGAGCTCTGGCAATCACACTTTCTTGCTTATTATATTTTAAAACTGTTCCTGTGTGATGTAGTAACAGTACTGTGTTCTGGATGCTTGAACCTTGTAAATGCATTCTCTGTCCACAAAACTCAGAAGGCTGCTTGCCATCAACCGCCTTGCAAATAATTGCTCTGTTTCACTGTGCTACCAAGACCTGTATGTACAGGGCGGTGGAACCATGAAGCTTTCCTTAACGACCCATATTGATACTGGCCAGTGTTCCATAATGCAGAACTTTTCTTCATAACACTGTGGAGAGCTGTTGAAGTCTGTGAATAAAGGTGGTAAAGAGTAGAAAGAGTAGACAAGACAAGTCTGCAAAATAGGAGCCAACCATCTACAGCACCCCAGCATCACAGACCTGCTGTAGCAACAGCTCTCGCAGTGGCTCGATGAATACCAAACTCATTAGCCACAGATAAATAACATCTAAAGAGTGTTTACCTTCCAGATGATGGCAGTGATGGGCGTCCTGCTGGGAGGAACTGGTGTGCTGGTGTTCTGCTCCCACTGCCCCAAGAAACTCGAACCTTTCTGGTTAAATAGTTATGCAGTTTGATGTTCTGTTGCTGATGGAAGGTTTGTGTCTGCGGCTGGCACAGCAAGCCCCAGGATGCTGCTGTGCTGAGCAAAGCTGAGAATGACCTGCACTTGTAGTTCTGCACTTTCATCCCTTTTCTTTGCCTGTATTTCCTCCTGAATGTTTGAATCTGTTTGCATTCCTCCCAGTGCTGCCAGCACAGTGTAGTCCTGATGGGTGCTGCAGTGACAGTTACAAGCTCTGTGATCTCTGCGGGCTGCCAGGGCCTGTTTGACACAAATGGCACCTGGCTGTGGAGCTCTAGGATTGTAATCTGCATCCCCAAGAGCATCGTGTAGGAAGTACCAAAATCACAAGGTCCTGGTGATGGAACTTTGCCCAAAATGTAGCATGTTTATTTTAAGCAGGTAGAAATCATGTGCGTGCAGCGAGTCACAAGGGAAATAGTTTCAGCTGTGGAGTATCCTTGTTACTCCACTCTGCAATGAAGAACACATCTTAAAATCTCTTTTCCGTACAGAGACAGTCTTAAACTTTCTGGGCTTATGGAACCGTTATCTTTGCTGGGAAGTGTCCTCTGTGATGCTGCTTCACTTGACTGAAATAGAACTGTCAGGCTACAAGCTGATACTGATTTCTTTACCACTTAGTGACCTGTAGGAAGGTGTCTGTGTGGTGTTTATCTTCAGGCTGCTCTTTTGTATGTGCTCTGAGAATTCTTATCCATTTTGCGTATTTTGGACAGAAAGGTGAAAAGCTCAGGTGGAGAAGGAGAATTGATCTTTTGAAAGCTACAAGGAAAAAATCAAACATATTACAGGACTTCCCTTCTTAGAGAGCAAACCACTTCTTTTAGAATTAAGACTCTGTTTACACGTGTGAATTCCCTTTGTTTTTTGTGGTATGCAAAGGTCACTTTGTCTCTATCTAAGCTATGAAAAAAATCAATGGTCTAATCAATTTCTAAAGTAGATATAGTCAAAGTAACTACTGTGGTGTGGCTTGGGCTTTGATGTGTGAATGTGTCCCAAAAAGCTGCTAGAAAAGTCAATGCAGAGCATCACTGCAAATAAACTTAGAGAATTTGTAGGGGAATTTTCTGTCCCGTTCACTATGTCCACAGGGAATTGGTTTTTTCCCCTTGCCCAGTCCCAGTGTGGCTTCCTCTTGGTGTTCCTACTGAAAGAACAGATCACTGAGAGCAGGTCAACAAAAGCAGTCATGCAGTTCACTTGAGCGGTCATGCATAAATACAACCAGGCTCTCTGCTGTTAAAACCCACTGGTGGCCTTCCCTGCCACCAGTTTTCCAGAGCTGTTCCTTCTACTTGGAGCTGTGCTGAGGATCTCATCCGAGAGGACAGTGTCCCTGATAGCCAGATATTAGTGGTCCTGGGTAGCTGAGCAGGAGGGGGCACAATGGCAAGTGAGTTTCTTGCTTTGAAAGTACCAAGGTAAGGATTGATAAAAGCCACGTCTCATTCTACACTGTTGCCTTGGAAATATTTTACTGTAAGTGGTGTAAGGGGCAGAACCTTTCCTGCTGTCACACTGACCTGCACCCAAACCTTAGGCTGTGCTTCTGCTTGCCTGCAGCTTATGTGCTCTCTGCCCTGTGCTCCTTGCAAACTTGGATGTGCATTGGACAGATAACACAAATGAGAACTGTCGCTAAATGGGAAGGCTGGTTGGAGGTGGAAGCTCAGTGGGCCTCCTGCTAGAACACAAATAGTAGGAGTTACTAGTTCTCGTGATATGGAGTGTCTGGTTAACGTTTACAAGGGAATAATGCTTTTTGTGCAGTGGTTTTGAATTAACTCGGGTCTTTGGGGAGTTTTGAGATGCATAGCTATTGGTTTTGATGTATACTTCAGAGGATCAGTACCTCTGAGAGTTCGGTTGTGTGAATAGTAAGAAAGAGCACTTGAAAAGAAACATGTGAGCTCAGGGCAGCAGGTGAATGTGTTCGTGTAATGTGTTTCCTAGGATGTTTGACTTGGAGCCATACAATGGCATGAATAATTGATCTGTGCCAACATCAACAGCATAACTCATAATTACTTAATTTGAAGAAAAAAAAAAAGACTGCATCTGACTGCATGGGTTACTGGGAACGTGTCGGAAAGCGGTACTCCTAGTAGATGTCTTCAGTGAGCATCGGTACTGTACTCTGTACAGTCCAGTCGTTCATCAGTATTCTGGAGATAAATCTTAAGCCATCGCTAGTGTTGACTCTGCAGAGAAGCAGGCAATGCTGACGGCGAGTTCAAAACCATGGCTGGAAATGACAGGTCTGTTGGGCTTTTCTTGCTTGAAGACTCTGAATAGTACGTAAATCTTTAGCAGAGCAGGGATCAGGTAGTGAAGTTTTCCTTAAAGCTTTTTGATTAAACGGTAACTAAGATAGATATGAGCTCCTTACACTCTGTAGAGTCAGATGATTGACTGTTAGCTCACTGATACCATCTCTGCAGTCTATGGTTTCTGTAGCTCCTCTGTTATGCTGTAAAACGGGTCTAGTGAAATAACAAGCATCTGATACAGGCAAGTGTAGACTTCTGTGTGCCAGAGATGCTGATTGTTCACCAGCTGAGTGCTTCACCAAAGCAGTGACCCTGAAGAAGGGGAGAAGGGGGAGAAGGTGGGTGATGATGACAATCAAATCGCTATTTTTTTTAAAAAAAAGTTAAGTTGTTCAAACACTCAAGAAGGTGCCTTGTAATCAGAGAGTGACGGGACCCACTGTTGATTGCCAAAAAAGCTAGTGAGAGGCGACTTGGTTAAAGCACATGCATAACTGGGTCTGAGGACCTACTCTTTAATCCAGAGAAGAAATTAATGGCTCAAGGCAGAAAGCAAACAAGTAAGAAATTAGACTGGCCTTCCTGCCAGTAAGAATGATGGAGCCATTGGAGCAGACTACCAGGAGAGCGGTGAACTTATGTTTTGACCTCCAAAGCCCTCTAGTCTAGATGCCATAAACCGCGACGTTTCACAGAACCACTTAATGGTTTTGTGGAGGTGTGAGTGGATAAAATGGAACGGCGCCTGTGTGTTAGGCAGGAAGTCGCGGTGGTCTCACCTTAAATTATGTGACTCTGAGTAGCCCTGCTGCAATGGATTTCTGGTTTCCTGTGCTTTAGAAACAACCCCAAGACTAATGCAGTTGTGTTCCTCACCCCTGTTTTTTCCCTCCCAAACTTTATGTCTGAATGTTTTGTGCAATGTGAGTGGTACATCCTGGGTACAAAGAGTCTTGTTCATGACGGGAGGGTTAACTTGAGGTTTGTACTTCAGGTGTCTCCTAAGAATGAAATCTTCTTTGCGTTTCTTACAGTGTTTCTTTCACCTTTATGCCGATTCTTCTACCTAACCTGTCATGTGGCGCTTGTTTTCCTGATTGAACTATCTAGGAAAGTAGAGTTTTATTAAGCAATTGGTGTGTAAACCCAAGTACACTGAGGAACTTGCTGATAAATTCCAATTGCATTTAAGTAGCTTCAGTTACTTTCATCAATATTCTCTTGCATTCAGTGTGAAAACCCTACACAAGAAGTAAATGTGATGAATGTTGTAGTTTAGCCTATGATTGTTTCAGAATAACCTGTGGTTGTTTACAGGCTGAAAAATAACTTACGGTTTTATAAGGCCAGCCGAATCATTGAGCTCATCTAGTCTGATGTGCAAAGCAAGGCAGTGGGTTTTCCTGAAATACAGCTAAACATCCAAGCTGAGACTGCGTGTTAATAAAGAGTTGAGTGATGGAGAGCTTGCCATACCAAATACATTTTAAGATACCTTAGGGAAAAGAAGTTTGAAAAACAGACCTTGGTCTGTTGACTCTAGAAACCTGCGATTAGCGAATCAGTAACTTTGTTCTGAATGGGTTAACTAACAAGGTACTTGTTCGGATTGGCTTCTGATTGACAATATAATAGCCAACATCAGCAATCTCTGTCGTGTGCTGGATTGCAAAGTCTGCTAATTAACACATTAGTTTCATATTGCTGCTGCCAATGTTTGCACCAAAGAACTTCGCTTTTCTTGGCCATATGGATGGGTGGGAATATCAAGATCGTATTATGGCTCTGTGCTCATTCATGTGTGATGCTTTGTGCTTTGTTTTTCCCAAGACATCTAATCAGGCTTGGGGCTGAACAGTGCCTTTTCGGAGAATCTCTAACTGAAAGGTCAAAATAAGCACAAGGCCTGGAGACAAGTCTTGCTGTCTCTCTCCCCACCCACCACCACCCCCTCCTTTGTGTCTGTCTCTCTCCACATATACATATGTACGAGTATTTCACCCTACACATACATCTGCGATTCCTTTCTTGAGACCCAGGGCTTCTAAGCGCCCTGCTGCCGCTGAAGGTCTTCCCCAACAGCACACAGCGCTGCAGGCTGAATCTCACGCAGCAATCTGTGAGTTTGCTTATTGGGGGCTGGTGGGGCAAGATTCATCACTGGGGAGCTCCTGACACTCACCCGCTGATGGGTCTGCTGCTCCCCACCATCGCTGTGTGCTGTTAGCTGCCTGGCACATGTGTGTCTCTCTATATGTAGGTAGAGCAGGATTTCCCTTTAAGATGTATTTGCTGAGATCTGGTGGTCCTTCAAAAGAGTGGAAAGGAAAATATGCCTTTCAGTGGTCTCGAAGTGAGAGTTCCAAATGATGCTGTGGCAGCTGAAGGCTTGGGTTGCGGTACAGATCAGGTCTGACCTAAATGGGATTTGTTAGCACTCATCCGGTGCTCCCTCCCATCTGTGCACTGAAGGCTCTCCCTGGAAACTCCCTGTGGGAGACCATAACCATCAGGAGTGTGAGATCTTGAAATCTGGGAATTTACTCCAGCTCTCAGGGTGTGCCTGAGGAACATGCCTTGGTTTCAGTAAATGGGATTTATTTTTAAGCTCTTGATGGGTCTGTGCCTGTTGAAAGAGCATTTGAAGCAGTTAACTCTTCTGCTTTTCTTTTACTGTCACT
>NW_010397664.1:47482-48322 GCF_000710305.1 Buceros rhinoceros silvestris | reverse complement strand
AGTGCAACTGAAAATGAGGTATTGAAGCAGCCCATTTATTTTTTTGTATGCAGTCTAGCAAATGTTAGTGCTGGAAGTTGGACTCTTGCTGCTGTTTGTCTGGTAACGTTAGCCTCTGTTTTTTTCCTTCTGTTAATTTTAAAAAATACTGGTTTGGTTTCTGTGTGAGAGGTGGTTGGCCCATAAATGTGAGCCAACTCACCTAATAATTCTTTTCTAAAATCTTTCATCTGGTCCTTTCTGTAGTTTAAAAAGAAAAAAAAAACCCAAACACCTCCCTTTACCCCGGAAACAGGAGTCGTCTTGTTCTGCTGAGCTGACTGCTGCTCGTACTGATCAGTGCTGTTTCCTTTTGTCTTCATTTGTTTTAGAGTTAAGCTATAAGCTGTGTGAGACTGGGCTATTTTTCTTCTCTATTTTTTTCAGGATCTTTTACATGAGTCTCCTCAATGCTAAAATAAATGCTTTTAAAGGCAAACTACCATCCATGTCAGGGGCAAGCTGCTCATTGCACTAAAAATGAAGATTTGTGGGTTTGCGCTGATAAAACGTTTTGGCAAGCGCTCGCCTGCACAGAGGAATGCCTAGGTCAGGGCTGGACTCGTGGCCATCTTCTGTCTTTGAGTGGTTTTGCCTTTTGTCAGCCAGATGCCTTATGATCCCCACCTTCTCCCCCGTCCCTCTTCCGACAGTAGCTGTGGGTGCTCCGCAGGGGCTCCCTGGCTGTGTTTGCTCTAGCTGGGGAGGTGTTTGCCTTCACTGCGGAATTCCAGCTTCCAGCTGCCGGGGAAACCTGGAGCGCTTGTGTTGATTTATTAGGGCACAGTGTGTCTCAGGAAT
>NW_010397664.1:47055-47336 GCF_000710305.1 Buceros rhinoceros silvestris | reverse complement strand
TTTGCTAAGGAGCTGGGAGTGACGGAAGGGATCCTGCCTGATGCAGCTCTTTACAGAGACGCTAAGCAGGAATTCCCCAAAGCAAGGTACGAAAAACAGCTCGCTCAGCTGACTGCGTTGGAGAGTGTCAGAGGGAGCCTTCAGTTAGGTTTCCCTGGCGTAGAATCAAGGAGGTGGACGATAGGTGCAATTTTAAGTGAGTTTTTGGTGGGAGATGATCCTGTGAATTGCCCGACCAGAGGGTTTGTGTGCTTTTGGTTTGTGTTAAGAGCTGGCATTCC